>NC_051156.1:46369165-46669165 GCF_013339745.2 Dermacentor silvarum | reverse complement strand
CCGTAATTCTTTAAAATAATTCTTACAGAAGCCCTGTTAAACACTTTTCAAACTAATCATATATTGACCTCCCTATTAAATTGCGTCGCCTTAGTAATCTCCTGCCACAAAGGTTTTTTTTTTATCGTTCAAGCATAAGCGGCGTTAGACGTAGTTATCGAACTGATGAGCTGCTTTATTTTTTTTATTTCATTTCCGCTAGCGCGCTAGAAGCTACACATGGGACACGGCAAGGGGGCGCAATGCCCCGCCGGCCCCGCCCAAAGGTTGAACGTCCAGGCGGCGAGACGACTCGTGGGGACACTCCGTGGCGGCCACGATATCTGCGCTACACTTCTGATCTCGGAGGCCACGCTCAACAGGCACAACAACGCACAGCTGTCATCTATAGACCGGCAGTGCACAGATGAAATGGTTTTCCTGTCGTTTTGAGATCGCAGACGTATATATTTTTCATATATTCAACTCAAATAAGATATTGTTACGAGACTGCGCGCAATGGGGCAAAGATAACGTTGACCATTTGGGTGAAGAAGACGACGGTTGAAGAGATTGTCTTTCCGCCATCTTGGCAGTGCTACAGCTCGCTGTATATATTTTGTAAATATATTTTCAGTTATACCGTTTCCCGTGACATTTTGGTGGAAGTGCTGGGGTACTACTCAAGACGGAACTCCGTAGCGGACGTGTCCTGGCAAGTTCCACCATGTGAACAGGCGGGGATATTGCGTCAACCGTAACACCGGCACCCCAGCCAGTGATCTTGATCCAACCCCACGACCCAGGATCTTTTTGCGGCACCGACAACGTCGACGTTGATGACTGGATTAGGAATTACGAGCACGTCGCAACCAACAATCGGTGGGACCCGACAGTGACACTCCCTAATGTCGGTTTCTACCTGAGTGGGACAGCACGCGTCTGGTTTGACACTCATGAAACGGAGCTGACCAGCTGGGATCTATGTAAGCAGAAGCTTCGTGACCTATTTGGCAAACCAATTGGCCGCCAGAGCGCCGCTTCGAAAGATCTCTCCTGTCGCGCCCAATCTCCCACGGAGTCGTACGTGTCGTACATCCTTGACGTTATCGCCCTTTGCCGCCGAGTTGATGCCACCATGACCGAGGCGGACAAAGTAGGTCACGTCCTAAAAGACATTGCTGATGATGCTTTCAAGTTCCTGGTCTTTGAGGACTGCTCGACCATTGAAGACATTATCAAGGAATGCCGGCGTTTTGAGGCACTGAAGAGTCACCGCATCGCCCAACAATTCATGCGGCTTCCAAACACGGCCGCTACATCGTCCTGCGCGGACGTTCAGCCGCCCAATCAGCGACCGACCACCGATAGCCTTGTCCGCATCGTTAGTCGTGAAATTGAGGCGGCGTCACCACCTTCCTATTTGGCACGCCCTTCCGACGATTCCCGACCGACACTCTCTCTAATCCAAGCCGTCGTGAGGGAAGAGCTCGCTAACGCAGGACTCCAGCCTGTTGCATCCCTGCCTCACCCTCGGGTCAATGCTGTTCTTCCGCCTTACAAAAATACAGCAACGTTGCGCCGCTATCGTGATCCGGCCCAGTGGAGAACCCAGGACGATAAGTCCATATGTTTTCATTGCCACGGCGTTGGACATATTTCCCGTCACTGCCGGTATCGCCAACCTTCCTCCCCTCGCTCATTTTTTTATATTCGCCGCGACGACAATCGACCCCTGCAGTTTCCCGCTCGTAACAACTCACCGCTCCGAGACGCTCCTGTACCAACCCGCAGCTCCAGCTGTTCACCTTCTCCGCACGATCGTCGTTCCCGGTCCCCTCTGCCCCACCGCTATTCATCGCCGCGCCCCTCTGGCCGCTCTTCCCAGGAAAACTGAGCAATGCAGCTCGCGGAGGTGACGCTTCATTGGACCCACGACCTGCAAAGCCTCTTTTAACCTTGCCTACGCACGATAACCAACTTGCCGTAGAAGTGGATGGCCTACCCGTTACTGCCCTTATCGACACCGGTGCACATGTTTGTATCATGAGCTCTGATCTCCGTGAACGCTTACACAAAGTGCTCACACCTGCAGAGTCCTGCATTGTGCGTGTCGCTGACGGCGGAACTCCTGCCGTGCTTGGAATGTGCACCGCACGCGTGAGCGTCGCTGGCCGCCACACTTCCGTGTTGTTTCATGTTCCTCGCCACTGCCCTCATGACGTAATCCTTGGACTTGATTTCTTGACTGACCACTCCGCTGTAATTGACTGCTCGGCCGGTGTCGTCGAACTTGACTTCCCCGCTTCGCTAGATGCTCCTGATGTAGTCCAGAGCCAGCTCTCTTGTGCCGAGTTTGTTCGTTTGCCGCCCCAAGCACTCACCTGTATTGTCGCTGTACCTTGCCCCAGTCTACCGGATGGTGACTATGTGGTTACTCCGTCCACCAGTGTCCTTTTGTCGCACAACACTCCCTTTCCCCACACTGTTGTGACTGTTGCGACAAACCAGACTTGCATGCCCCTCTTGAACTTCGGACTCTGTCCTCAAGTTCTTTTCCAAGGCATAGTTACGGCCACCTTGTCACCATCAGATGAGTGCCAGATTTCATCACTGTCACCTGATCCTACGTCAGCAATTTTGTCCGCCGACGCGTCCACTTTTCCGTCGGTACAGAGCGCTATCACAAAGATGATTGCCCCGGACCTTCTGCCCTCCCAAGTCGACGACCTCCGTCATTTGCTCGTCACATACTCCGACATCTTCGACTTTGACGGCCGTGCCTTAGGTCAAACCTCTCTCGTCAAACATCGCATACATACTGGCGATGCGCCTCCGATTCACCGGCGACCTTATCGCATGTCGCCATCCGAGCGCATCCGAGCACCATCCGAGTTATTTAACAAGAGGTTGACAAGATGCTTTCAAAAGGCATTATTGAGCCGTCCGCGAGTCCATGGGCTTCCCCTGTTGTCTTAGTTAAAAAGAAAGACAAAAGTTGGCGATTTTTCGTTGATTATCGGCATCTCAATAAGATCACCAAGAAGGATGTATATCCTCTTCCACGAATTGATGACGCTCTGGATTGCCTTCACGGCGCGACTTATTTTTCATTTTTCTTTCTGTTGGTCAATACGTACTACATAAATGCGTTTTTCCCAGTGTGAAAGATGCCCACGAATACACGCAGAATTGCCACGCGACTGGCCGCTCGAAGCACTTTGCGCGCATTTGCGGGCTTCTTCAGGAGCATGGCGCCCTTTGGCCATACCTGGCCCTTGCGCCACTAAACAACATACATTCAATCATTCTAATCAATCAGGTAATTAACAAATATGCAGAGTACAATCAACCTTTCTAATGGCTTTCATAGATTATGAAAAGGCTTTTGATTCAGTAGAGACACTTGGCGCTACCTCCTCCGCATTGTCTGCACCGTAACATGCCCAATGACGCATGCACTAGGCCCCAACTTTAGTCAGCGAGTTAGCTGCCACGTGACATGCGTAACTACGCACGCAGTAGGCACACCTTTAATAAGCCAGAACCGCGGAGCCATGGCATCGGGTAAGCGTGTTCGTCTAGCTCCTCGGAGGCAGAGACAAAAAAAGCACCAAATTTTCTTTTCAAAGCCACTAATTTACTTTGTTTACAGGAACCTCCCTGAGAAACGTGACGCCATTCTGAGCACTTTTTGGCATGTTTTTACTCTTTGCAGCGTCAATCGTTTTTGGTGCCACCTTTCGACCACGCCGACGGATCATCATCCTCCTGTAACGGGGCATATCATGCCTTCGCATTAATACTAAGTCGACGTGTACTGTTAAAGTAGAATTGCAGAAACCTCGCATTGCTTTTTTGTGCAAAATATAGACAATTTACGAAAAACTGCATCTTAAGGGTCCGCATGCCTTTAGCACAATTCAAATCGCACTCCCGTTGCCATCACCATCCTTACTTTCGTCGGCAGTAAAACTGCGCCCAAGAGCCGGCGCTATGGTTTTCTGCCCAAAACGCGAACGCTCGGCCATAGAGAAACCGAGACAAGACAGTGTGTTGGATTCGCTGCTGCAGCTGCTCTTGATCAAGTGGCGTGGACAACGGTGGAAGAATGGCGTGGACCGTTCGGGAATTCCGCAACATCCCATGGTTGTGGCATTCTCTGCTGCTTGCAGTTTGTGTAAATCTGATGATCCAGCTAAATTACCGCAGTACTACGCGATAACGAAACGGCTGAAACACGAAAGCGCGGGCGGCGGATGGTGGAGAAAACGAAACCTTTCGACCGCCCGCGTCATTCTCAATGGTAACGTCAAGCGACCTTTATTTTTTTAATCAAATAGAACTGGTCAAGTAAAACTTTCTTGCGTCTTAGCATGCAATACAATGATCTTATTAGAAGTGTCGAGTACTAATACGGAATTATTGACCCTTCTCGCGGCGATCCCGTGGGCGCTGCCATGTTTGATCACGTGGTGACCATTGCTTGCCTAAACTACCTCCGTTGCCTCCGTGTTTACAATGCTTGTGTATGACGCCGGTGCGGCTTGCGAAACCTCTGTTTCGGGAGATGGCATAGACTGTGACTGGGTGGACGACACGAAGCTTTGGCCGCAGTTTCAGAGAACATGCAAAAGCGCTTTCGGAGCTGATAAAGTTATGTCCAAACGGTGCGAGCAGCGTATATGGAGCTTGCTCTAAAAGCGGGGCTAATGGTTTTTCACCAAAGTTCCGCCGTATATAAAAGACAAAGTGCATGAAGCATGGGCATGAAGTAACGGCGGGATGGACGGCGTCGTGGTGACGAACCGGGAGTTGTAGCAGAATACGCCGTACCCCCCAATCCCTTGCGACAACCGAGATTTTGCTATCCACCTATTTCGGCAGCCAAGCGTAGTTTGTGATTTGGCACCGCTGTTTTTGACGTCGATGACACGAGCGAGCTTCGCAGTGATGTATAGCGGCAGATCCTGGCATTTATAGTCCACCTTGCTTCTCGTTCGATGCGCGGGGGACAGCGGCAGCAAAGCGTCTTCGCCTTGGTGAAGTGATTTACCGCCGTATTCAGAAATGCAACTTGGCTTGAAGCCCAAGCTTGACTTGATTTAAAGGACGCCTGGCGTGAACATGCCATGGACACTCATTGCGTTTGCTTCGGCACGTTCACAATAGGCGTCACTTAACTCGAGTCAAGCACGGACTTGAAGCGAAATTGCATTTCTGAATACGGGGGTGAGACACTCGACGGTGACAGCAGCGAAAACTGCTGGAGTTCAACTTCATATTCAAGTTGCAGTTTCAGAAGATCTTCGCAGGCCGACACATTGTGGGATGCGTCGGCGCTGCACAAAAGTATGTAGTACGTGGCCGCAAAACGGTGACAGCGTTACGCCCGACAGATACAAGACGGTCACGCGTGTTTGTGCCGCTCTCCCTGCCGAGAATGGTGGGACGGTCCGATTGCTTTAGTCACATGGTACATTTATCCTGACACGTCGCCCTCCCACCTGCTCTCCGAATGCACGCCGTATTCCAGTGGCGGGTCGGGTGTCCCCTGCTCTCACTGCGCTGTCACCCGACTCCGCACTGGCGCCGGCTCCTTGCCGGCACAAGTTCGCCCAATAAAGAGTAATATACCCAACTCAGAACACAGAACTCAGAAGAGCCTCAGAACACAGATCGCATATGCACACACATATCACTGCGATTAGTATTTTATGTGCAACAGTGTAGCCGCACCTGCTGTCGCACTCACCTATTATTCTGGGGCTGACGAGGGACAATGGTGCCATGGCGACGCCATACATTCCGAAGCAAACTGCCGTCCTTTCGATGCCAAGGAAGTCGGCGACAAGTACGTACTTGATACATAAGCCGTACCCCTGCGCGATACCTTGGGCCACGCACAGTGAGACGACGCCTGGAAAGTTTGACACGTGAGGTAGCGCGGTCATGCAGGTGAACATGCACAAGAAACTGACAGCATAAAGTGGACGGCGGCCGAATGACAAGACGTCTGCTAAAAGTGGTATCACGAGGCGTCCAGCAAGCTCTCCGGAGAATAAAAAAGTCGTGAGCTGCTGGGCCTTATCGAGTTTGATGGCCTTGTCCAGGCCGTAGTCAACTATTGTCATGCCGAACTCGACAGCAGCATAGTCTCCAGCCACAGCGGTTACCAGAAGGACGTAGAACCCGGGCATCTTGAATAACCTTAGCGCATGACGGAGCGAATCACTCAGTTGGTGGCTCGGCTCTTGTACCTTCTTGGCTCCCTCGCTCCGTGGTCGCCTGTAAAATATTTCGAAGTAGAATGCGTACATTCCCCACGTGCACACACACGGTGCCAAGGTTTAAAGTTTGCAGCAACAAACAAGCAGTGTACGAGAAAGACGGACACTTGCGCAAGGAATACAAATATGCATTTGCGTTTGTCCCTCTTTTATCACGAACATCCTTGATGTGCACTTTCCTGCTATTATTTATGAACATTGCTAGACCTCCGACTTCGGAGTTTCTATTGTTGCTTATACGGCGGGTGACGCTGTTTTTTATTGTTCACATCAAACCCGCCTAGAACAGTGGAAGGTAAACAGATGTGCTAGATTACGCGCCCAGTGCAACCTTGTAAATTACCTACGCAATCCCACGCATATTGCAGGCTTGGTCACTTTGTCACATAAGATCATAGCGTATGATGTATTTAACGACTCCTGTTTAAAGTGGTCAGCGCTAACCTCCTTTTCCCCATGTTTGTTACCAATTCACAATTCAATGTTTTTTTCACAGCAAGTGGCATAGCGTTGGTAATATACAGATTAAAAATGCGCATCACAAGGATGAGAAAACGATTGAGCCATTAGGCATGCAATTGCCTGTAGAATGTTATCAGTAAAAGATGCTATCGAAGCCTCAGCGAACGGACGCGAAGACCTTGTTTTTGCTAGTGGGTAAATATTACGCGATGTCTTCCTCGTCATCAATACGCGAGCCAATGTGGCGATCGGCAACCTCGAGGCGAAGTAAAAAGGCAGAAAGGGAAACTTTCTTCGCCTCTTCCCCTCACCTGGTGGATACTGGCCGCTGCGCTGCTATCCTTCCGATCATTCAACTTGGTCCACTCGGTGTGGGCCGGCACAGGCAACTTGGGTCATTGGATATGCTGAACTGGCCATTCTCCACTAATTATATGCCCGAATAGACAACGTGGGTGCCAATAGGTAAGTTACACTGCGTATGTGAACATTCTTGGTCAATCCTCAAGAATGGGTATGTACCACAGTGTAGGTGCCCGGATAGATAAGCAGAACAATAAGAGGATGAAAAGTCAGCCTCAATATCGCTATTCAGGAAGTTGTATCTAGTACACCCAACAAACTCGCAGGTTATCTGGTATTGTCATCACATTCAGGAGGTAGGGGAGTTGCTACCCTCGTCAATAAAAGGTACAATTGCCTCTCGCGCGACCTCGGCACAGTTAGTGATGGTATCGAGTATGTCATGACCGAAATCCTCATGGACCCACCCAGAAGGGACCTCAGAAGAAACAGCCTCTTTATCCTTAACGTATACTGCAGTCCCAGCTACCGCAGAGCGAGAGCGGAGTTTCTCCTCAAGAGAGCCGTCAGCCTGGCCGGTGGGCACCCCCTTGTCGTAGTCGGGGATTTCAACGCCCCACACAGGGTGTGGCGGTACACCTATGACACGCCCAAGGGACGCGACCTGTGGCAGACTGCGATGGAAGCGGACTTGAAACTCATCACCGATAAGGATTTTCCCACAAGGAGAGGGAACTCCACATGCCGGGACACTACCCCAGACCTCTCTTTTGTCAAGAACGTCGAGTGAAGTGGGTAAACACGGCTCTAGACCTCGGAAGTGACCACTACGTCATCGAGGTCTCCTTCACGGTTGCCCGCTGTAGGACGCGGAAATTCAAGATGATCGACTGGGACGTTTTCCGCAAGATCAGAGCGGAGCGTGCACCGACGGCCGTGACAGATTTAGAAAGTTGGTGCAAAGGGATCAGGGATGATGCCGCAGCGGCGACCAAGGAGGTCGTCACTGACCTCGACGTTGACAAGATGGATAACAGGTTGGCACACCTGCTGGTAGCCAAGCAAGCCCTCCTTACGAGATGGAAGGGACAGAAGCATAACAGGAGGCTCCGCAAGAAGGTTTCCGAGGTCAACAGGGAGATCGAAGAGCACTGCAAGAACCTGTGTAAACAACAATGGGAGGAGCTCTGCGAATCCGTCGAGGGCCAGCTCAGATCCGGCAAGAGCTAGGGTCTGCTCAAACACCTTCTCGATGAGGGCAGCACCAGGTCCAGTCAGAGACGACCCCTTGCGCAAGCCATCCACCTCGTTTCAGACTCTTCCCCGGACGAGTTGATTGTCGACAAGCTCATAAAGAAGTATCTACCAGTCGCCGATAGCTTTGCCCCCACCCAGTTACCAGACTACACGGGGTGTGATGTGCCGGAGTTGCACCAGGATTTCACTGCGGTTGAGATCCGACAGGTCCTCTTCTCCCTGAACAGCAAATCCGCCCCTGGCCCAGATGGCGTCACTAATAAGATGCTCAAGAATCTCGATGATGAGTCGATCGACTTCCTCACCGAAAGGATTAATGAAGTCTGGCGCAGTGGACATATCCCCACACAGTGGAAGACGGCTTGCACGGTCCTCATCCCCAAACCCGGTAAATCACCAGGAATCGACAATCTGAGACCAATTTCCTTGACGTCCTGTGTAGGTAAAGTCGCAGAGCATTCCCTGCTCAGCCGGCTCAAGGTGCACCTCGAGACTAATGACATATACACCCACAATATGACTGGTTTCAGAGCCGGCCTCTCGACACAGGACGCCATGAAGCTGACAAAGCATCAGATCATCGACCGGAGCACGAGAGATACCAGAGCAATCCTTGGAATGGACCTGGAGAAGGCTTTCGACAATATCTCACACGAATTCATTATCCAGACAATTACCGGCCTCGGGCTTGGAAAGAGGGTCTACGATTTCGTCCGATCATTCCTTAGTCAGAGAACTGCCAAGCTCAAGATACCTCTCGCAAGAAATCACCCTCGGTTCACGCGACACGCCTCAGGGCTCAGTCATCTCGCCAACATTATTCAACATCGCAACATCGCATTATTCAACATCGCAACATTATTCAACATCGCAATTATTCAACATCGAGGCTTTCCAAGGAGCTCGCCAAGATTCAAGGAATCAACGATACCATCTACGCAGATGACATCACCATCTGGTGCGCTGGCGGGAGTGACGGCCAAGTTGAGGACGCCATGCAGAGCGCCATCGATGCGACCGAGCGCTTCCTACGCCCCACTGGGCTCAGATGTTCTCCATCCAAGTCTGAGCTACTTCTCTACAAGAAAAGACCCAGAGGTGGTGGCCATCGTGATTGGAAACCGGCGTCCGAAAGCGAAATACGGCTTTTCACTGGTAACGGGTCCCCGGTGCCCAGAGTGGACTCGCTCCGAATATTGGGGATGTATATCGAGTCTAACGGTGCCAATGGTGCCGCACTCAGAAGGATCATCGCCAAAACGGAGAGTGCTCTCGGACTCATCCGGAGGATCGCCAACAGGCACCGGGGAATCAAGGAGGACAATCTCATCCGCATTATACATGCTTTTGTGCTCTGCCACCTTTCATACTCGGAAGCCATGCATATTTGGCTTGTTGCAGAGAGGAACAAGTTAAATTCCCTCATCAGAAAGGTCTTCAAGCTTGCCCTCGGCTTACCTGTGAGCACTCACACCGAATACCTGTTAAAGCTCGGAGTGCACAACACGCTCAAAGAAATAATAGAGGCGCAAGAGCGTTCACAGCTGCTCAGGCTATCCGGCACCCCGGCGGGCCGCAAGATACTCGATGAGATGGACCTCTACCCTGTCGACCATTGCCCTGACGCCGTGCGCATTCCCAGCGACATCAGATCTCAACTAAACATCGCGCCCATTCCCCGCAATATGCACCCCGCACACAACGTCGGCAGACGTCGGGCCAGGGGTAGAGCTCTACTCGAACATGTACGTAACAACCACATTGAGGCAAGCTTCGTGGATGCCGCGGCATATGTCCAACAAGAGGCGTTCGCCGTCTCCATCGTCGACTCTAATTCCAAGATCACTTGCTGCGCTACAGTACGCACTTTGATGCCATTTGTAGCCGAACAGGTTGCAATCACGCTGGCTGTGCTCGATGGTCGCAGAGAGGTAATATATAGCGATTCTAAGGCGGCCATTAAGGCCTACCAAACCGGGATGGTCTCCCCTCAGGCCCTTCGCATTCTCCAAAGCTTGAAAAGTATCTCTCCGCATTCTCTCATTTGGTTTCCCGCTCACTTGGGGTCGATTGAGGGCTCTCCCTCTAACCCTAACGAGTGCGCGCACGAGGCCACGCGAGGACTCATTGACCGCGCCGCCTCCGCAGTCCCCCTACCCCGTGGGGAACCATTGATAACGTATAATGAGATCACCAAGCATTATTATCTGTCAAGACGGGTATTCCCCCTCCCGCACCCTGCCTTATGCAGGGCGCGGGCGGTGACCCTTCGACTTTTACAAGCTCGTGCGTATCCTAACCTTGCGGTTATTCACGCTATATACCCTGAAAGGTATCCCAGTGCGGACTGCCCTGCCTGTGGACTAACGGCAACATGTAACCATGTGTTGTGGGAGTGTGAAGCCATCGGCTCCGCCTTCAGCGAGGATAGGTGGGCTGCGCTTTTGGGCAGCCCCGAACTCAACGACCAAACCCTGGCCGTCCAGAGTGCCCGCGATCGGGCCGTCAAGCTCGGCTTGCCGGTCCCTACGTGGGACTAGCCGGGTGGCGCGGGGTGTCCCCTGCGTCTTCTCTGGACCTCAATAAAGTTATTTCACTCACTCACTCACTCAATACCAGCCGCCTGTGGACAAAGAAGTGAAATGAACAGAATGGAAGCAGAGCGTTGGTTGAGCTAATGTGTTTGAGCTACACAGACGTGATGAAGAAGAAATGAAAACCATTTCTGTAACGAGCAAAGAAACGAAAGTAATAACTGTTACCGATGCGCTGTCAGTTTGACCTCATTTAACTTCTACAAATCGGTCACACCTAATGAGTATATTTTCGGCTCTTGCTCCAGACAACTTGTCTGAAGCCCGCTTTGTATGGGACCCCGGTCATAGTGGAATTTCTTTAAATGAATCAGCTGACTCGCTCGCATCATTTTCACTAAATGGTCCTGTCCTAAATATCCTTAGTGATTTCGCTTTTATAACAGGTGCTAGATTTAAACGCTCTTTATTTCTAAATTGTACTAAATCATCCCTACCTTCTGCAGAGCATTTTCGACATCTAAATTTCCGGTGGAACACTAACAAATGCCTTTCACGACAATGTGAGGTGACATTATCAAGCTTTCGTTGTAGAGTTCACCGCCTAAACTTTTACCTTCATAGATCTGGTTTATTCATAACTAACCTGTGTTCTTTTTGTAAAGAACCAGAAACTATGGACCATTTCTTTCTTTCATGCCGGCGCTTGTCCTCCCTCCGCAAAATGTTCCTCGTATTTCCTACAAGTAAGCTGGGTTTAGCGCTTACTACACCAAACATTTTGTCCTTTGGTGCGTGCCAATTAGGCACAAGCCATGGGTCAATGATCTCTGCTATCCACAAGTTTATTGAAACGTCAGGAAGGCTTCACTGCTAGGGTACCGACCGTGGGACACTTCACTACATTTCCCCTCCTAAATTTATGAATGTGCCCTCTCATAATTTCTGTTGGCATGGGGTTGACTATTGCTTTGTGTTAAATGTTTGCTTTCTCCATTTTGTGTTTTGTTAGACGCACATTTCAAACAATCTAATGTGACCAATCCCCCCTGTGGGTACGAGCCATGTTTTGAGGCAACAACAACAACAAACGTTAGCACATAACCAATTCTGACGTATACGTGCATTCCTGCAAATTTTTCTGCTGTTGAGGCTTTCGCGAATGCTTAGAAAACGCACGCAATTGCATAAAAGATATACAAGCGTTTCATGGATATTGTCGAAATCTCATCAGCGCAACAATATAACGCTATGTGTTAACTCGTCCAAGGCCATGCTTGTTCCTTTAAGTGGGAAACTTTCTTTGAAAGCCACCTACATGGTGTTATCGTAGCTATACGAACATCTGGGGCCATATTCGCAAAGCTTTTTTTTCGTAAGTTTGCTTTGCCATTGGCTGGCCACCTACGCTATGATTAACTGGCATCCGGATTGTCTAAATTTTTTTCTTACGAAAAATTCTAGCGTAAGAAGTTTTTGTGAATTCGGGTTTGAGTTCCTGTCTTGCTTAGTTGATATACAAAGGTGCCTCAATTCTTTCTTAGCTCTCGATCCCATTCTTTCAGTGTTCATTGAATAGATAAATAAAAACTACTTGTGAGTGCCGAAGTGGAATCCCCAGGGGGTTGTAACGAAATGACCAGGTGGAGGGAGCATGAACTGAAGCAGCACTTGAACAGTGCATGCATATAAATGTGGTTATAATAAGGCCACTCAAAGATAAATGAAAAACCTTGAATGGTGCTTAAAGAAATATCCCTCATCATCTTCTCTGAGACTGAGCACAGTTACAATTTTTTTTAATTGTTTGATGCTTATTATGCTTTAAAACGTTCTCGTCTACTCAGTACGTAGTGGGAAATTTTGACACTGGTTCTAAAGCACGCCGTTCCTGCCACCAGGTTACTGCTAAATCGTGCGATTTTTTTTCCTTGAGCAGGGGAATGACAGCTAACGGAATACGAAGCCAGCAAAGAAAACCGAGAGGAAGGCACAGTCTTAGTTGAAGCTATGCTGCTAGGCTTACAACTTGCCTTGTTTCAGTAAAACATTATCCCCAACAGACCAAACCGCACATCCATAACAGCGGTAATAGACATATACCGCTATAATCAGATATGGCCGCGCTCATATGAGAAGTTAATAGCCTTGTGAGCAACAGGGATGGCGCTGTCGCATATTTCTCAAAAACCAGTGGCCGGATTCACAAAAACGTTCTTACGCTAAAACAGCTTGTAGAAGCAAGTAGGTGCCAGCCTATCGTGGTGTTGGACATATCATTAGCCAAGGTGGCTGGCCAATGGAAAGCAGCACTTACGAACCAAAACCTTTGTGAATTCGACCACAGCTTTTAATATGGAAGGCTTCCAGAATATATCTTCCCCTGAAAAAAAAAAGTAGACACTTTATATTTCGATAGCAGCTTTATGTACACTCCAAGCGCATTTCTGCCGCCGGCGTCCTCGTCATCGTCGCCGTGAGGTTCCGTATAAAGTCCAAGGGCGATAAAATCGTCGCCGCGTGCCGTATGCTGTATGTGCGAGTGTAAGCGTGCGAGGGTGAGCCTGCGATCGCGGTTCAATATCGCACACGCAAGGGTGGGAAGTGGGAAGGAATCGCGCCGTCTTATTGAGGGGGAGCGTTCTACGTCGCGCCCACGGTGTAAGAATAAGCAAGAGAGGTGCTGACACTCTGACCACAAATCGCGCGAAAGCGACGCCCACTCGCGTCCAGATTATGTTCGCCTCGGTTACAGTTCGGTCGGCGCCGTCGCAGAGGGCGCTGCGGAATGCGGTCCCAGATCCGGCGGCAAGGCGCGTGCTGCCACTGCTTCGTCTTACGGCTTGCACGTGCGACCGCGCTGTTTTGAAGGCACGCTTTTTGTTCGCGTACGTTTCATGAGCTTGTGCTTGGGTATTCTCGACACGTGCCCTCGACAAAAGTGGCAGCGGCTTTCTGAGGGGCGTTTGAAATGGCTAGAAAGTGCTTCGTTTCGAACTACGTTCTGGATACCGGACTTGTGCGGAGCGTGTGCCTTCATTCAAAGCGCCGTCCAACAGCGGTCGTCTAGAGCAGTGACGCCGTGCAAATCTGAGAGCAGACCGAACTCTCATGCATACCGACCATGTCTGCACCAACAATTTTTCAGGGGATACGATATTGACGGCATATTACGCGGAGCTCGATAAAACGGTTCCCACCTGATCTCCGAACTGTCCAAAGAACCTCACACGGTCAAATAAACCTCGAAAGCCGCTGCGGAAGAGGTAACCTCCTGTGTGCCACAAAAGTTTGTGCACATTTTGCTGCATGGGCCAGATCTATACTGCGTGGCTTGACTATCATGCACCAAGATTTAAAAATATGCAAATGTCACGTAGCTGGACATAACCAAGGTAATGTTGTCTGCCGTCGATAGGAGATACTCAGATTATATTTTTTTCATTACGGCTAATTACATAGTTATTTTCATAATTCATTAATCAACTTTTCTAATACCAAAATTGGATAGAAAGTGTGAAAGAGAATTGTACAGCAACATGTAAAACTCCCGATACATCTTTCTGTTGCTCAATACGTGATACGTAAAAGTGTTTTCCGAGCGTGAAAGAAACCCGCGAAGGCACGCAAAATTTCCGCGTGACTAGCCGCTGGACGCACTTTGCGTGTATTCGTGGGCTTCTTTCACGCTCCGGAAAACACTTCTACGTGGCGCGTATTTAGCAATAGGAAGCTGTATCGGGAGTCTTTCATGTTGCTCTACAGTTTTCTCATTGACACTTTTAATATAATTCTAATATTTGAGAAGTTGTATAATTATTAAGACTAAATATGTAATTAGGCGGAATGTAAATAGTCTGAGTACCTCCAAGGGACGGCAACAACATTACTATGGTTCTCTGCAGCTACGTGACATTTGAGTATTTGATCCATCCTGGCTACTGACCTTCTTTTTTCTTTACAATGCGTGTGTGGTGTATATTACACGCTTGCGTGTTTTTTTCTCAACATTTTCCCATTGTGGCAGTGTAAGAGAGCGTAAGCTTCTGGGATGTTTATCCCCTATTAAAATTATCGAGCTGCTTCACGCACAATTTTTTTTCGTATTGCGTCTTTGCAAAAAAGAAAAAAAAATTTCTGTGGGATTATTACGTGCTGGGTGTAAGTGTATTTGTGGACAGGCTGTAGCATGCATTGTCAAACACGCTTACATTGGCACATTCTCATATGCAATTTAATAAACAAGAAAGTCACCTCTTTTCTTTTTAGATCTTGCAAGAGCCACTTAGTCCTCAATGGAGGAAAGCCAAATTAATAATATACACGGCCTATGTTAAGTTGAATTGGTATAAAAAAGGCATTTGCTCAGGTTTTCATCAGTAAACTGTATTAGTGATGTTGTAATCTAAGACAAGACGCCTGCCTTCGTCCCGCCTAATGAATTCCCCATTTGAAAGAGTTTTTCCATAGCTGATGTGCATTCTCATCTTAAGTTCTAGCCATGAACAGCCACTTTGCTCCAGCGCGTTGCATATCGCAAGTTTGCGCCGTTTCATTTCTTAATTTATACCTCGGCCGCACTAAATTCGCGCAACGGTGGTTGGAAGGTTTTCAGGGTGTGAATGGAAGCAGCCATAAGCATGAAAAACAACAGTTTCCGGTGCAGTCATTATTTACATCTGATCGAGGTGTAGCACGCAGGCCACTGCTTTTTTTTAATGCTTGGATGAACGGCTAGACCCGACAAAACAAATTGTGCGCGCGAGCGGAACTTGAGTAGGCTTTGAGTGCAGCCCTATGAATCCGTTATCACGTCATTCACGCCCTGCGTAAGATACATTCAGTTAGCCTGGTACACTTATCACTGTAATCTGAAATACCGAATTTCCTGCGCGCTTTGAGTTTTACTCACTCCACTATGAACGAAAATATGGGGGAGGCAGAGTAATGTCAAGCCGCCGGCGCCGCTAAGCTGGAACCTCTGACAGCGGCGCCATCTATCTGCTCGCAGCAGAGCTACACTCGGTGCGCCCGCGCGCTGCCTAACTACATTGGCTACAATATCCGAACATAATGTGCAGGACGCGCGCAGTGTCAGCACCTAAATGTTCCGCCGGGCCGTAAGGCTCCGGGGGGAAGGTCGGAAGGGTGGGGGTCGTTTTCTACGCCACGCGCGCCCGGCCGGACAGCTGTATCTTGAAAGCTATCTGCGTCGGGGGCAGAGTCTATCCTGCGATGTGTTTCCGCGGCTTAGTTCAGCGTTGATGCGAGCGGCGGCACGAAGGTCAATTCTATCGCGGCTGCTGCCGCGCTTAGTCACTGCAGCGTTTTGACAGCGAGTTTCCGCTGTCATCGAGTGAGATGCGTTCATGTTTGCTTGTGCGCCTGTGACAGTTGGTATGCCTATGTTTACAAGTTTATACAGTCGAATAAAACTACTATCCTCACTTCGTATATATAGCTGTCCACTAATTTGCTATCGAAATCGATGCTTCGCCTTTCGGGCGAAACTGCGGCTTTATTGCTAGGTTTGTGCTTTCCCAATAACTGATACGTTTGTCAGTAACCGTGTACAAGCACACTCTTACTAAGCACAAGTTTCCCTCCATGCTGGTATTTACTGCAGCAATGAGAAAAAATGTATAACTGCATGTCTGGCTGCCGCGGTTTTCTATACGTGATATCATCAGCAGCAGCCTTTTTTGTGTCCACTACAGGACGAAAGTATCTCCCAGCGATCGCCCATTACCGCTATTTTGTGCTAGCTAAACCTATATTTGCCAGCAAATTTCCCAATTTAAGCACACCACTTAGTTCTCTTCCATCTTCTGCGGCGCTTCCCTTCTCTTGACACCGATTCCCTAACTAATAGACCACCGGTTATCTTCCTTATGCATTACATGGTCTGCCAAACTCTATTTCTTCCTCCTTATGCCAACCAGTACATACGCTTCCCGAATTCGCACGCCAATCCACACCACTGTTTTCCTGCTTGTTAACGTTCCGCTCAGCATGCACCGTTAATTCGCTCGTTGCGCCGTCTTTAAAGATTGTGTCTAGCTTCATTCTTAGTCCCGGTATAATGCATTGTTTTTTTTCTCTGATATACTAACGTAAAATTTTACGCCACGTGGTACACATTTGAACGTTAGAAGCTAGTACAAAATAACAGACAATTGTCCTTTCTCGTCCTGCTATATTGCGCGTGTTTCTCACGTCATCATATCACGGACCTGCTGAATCGCATTGGAAAACGGCACAATTTGAAGCACCATTGTTATCCGTTATTCTGGAGACAATGGTAGCTGGTGCGCGTACAAAACGTGCACTACGCGGAGCACTAACTCTCCCATGGCCAGGAGGCGGAGGGGGGGGGGGAGGACACTGGTCTCAAAGGCGGCAACCATATCGACGTGGCAGACAGCCGCCCGGAGCTTCCGCCTGGGTTGAACTGAGTCACCATCCTGCACACAGTGTGGGGCAGACGAAACACTGGAGCACCTCCTATGTTTCTGCCCCGCACTCAAACAACACCGAGCCACCATGTTCACTCAACTACTCCGCATGGGCCTGCCTTCAGCCTCCAGCACCGACCTGCTCTTCCCAGCCCGCAGTTCCAGCAGGGTATTCAAGGTCGTACTCTGCTACCTTGCCGATTCGATGCTGGCTGACAGACTGTAAGCGCACCCTACCCCCTCCCTCCCCTTCTACCACTTTTCCTACTTTCTATCCCCCTTTCCCCGTTCCTCAGATGCTGAGCCGTGCTCCCTATAAGAGCTGCAGAAACATGCAGCTTTTCTCTTGCAATCTCTACTACTACTACTACGCTTCTAAATTTAGAAATTTGAAGTGATGACGACGTCTCTTCTCTAATGGGTGGCCTCCTCTTCCTGCATACTCCATATTTCTGCCAACTAAGTGACCGCAACGTGGTTGCCCATAACGGTAGAAATCAGCTGCTCGCGAGCTGTTTATAATCTGATTACTCTTACGCCACAAAATCAAACAGCAGGCGCTAGCATTGCCGTTATTTTGTTGTTTGGAGCAAAACAGGGGCATGAGGAAATGAGTTCTTTTTTAGCGAGCCTAAAAGTCGCGGACCTCTTCCATGCTACTTTAAAATATGGCTAAGTATAATGAGCACGCCCACGTTGCAAACATTGAGAGCATGTGTCAAAACGGCAGTAATTAGTGGATCAGCACTAGGCGATAAACCTATATGTTAGTAAACGAGGAGACTTACATAACATTTCTTTCATCAATATTTATCTAGATTTCTTCTAAAAAGTCTCCACGAAAGTAAACAACGCCCTAAGGTTCAGAGCACTGAATAGCAAAGCTTCGGACAGCGGATTCCCTCTAGGACTGCGTCAAACATGAATGTTTGTGTAGGCTACTATGATTTCTTTGTCGCAGAGGGTATTGCGGCGATATTTAGGCCCCATTACAAGACCCATGTGGAGAGGCTCACTTCCACACTTGTCCTTATTGTGTAATAAAATATTGCGATGAAACTTAGCGTGAGTGATAATCAATTCATAAATGTAAAATCAAGTAACAAATACCGGTGACATTAGTCTCTCACGGAAACCCGCGCCAATAGTTCTTACATTTCATGCGAAATTCCGGAGTCACTGGCTGCGACAGGCTGTTGCGATTGAGGGTCGCATCGGACACTGTCGGTGCGGGATTGGAGCCTCCGGAAGTTCATCGGTGACGGGTTCTTGGAGAACATGATGATTGGTATTGTTTGTAAATTGAATGCTCCAAACATCAGCAGCATTCCATTCAGTGCATACGTGCCTACTAGTCCAGACACAATAAAGGGACCGATGATGCCTGCCAGTCCCCAGGCTCCGAATTTGATGGAACTTGCGAAGGCTTGGTACTTGTCGAAGTACGGAAGGGTGTACACCGTGGAAGCAAGAATGAAGAGCCCGTATCCGAAACCTGAAGTGAAACACTGATTGCACTTTGCACTTTATTACCAAATCAAAGCATCACTTTTGCTCGTTTCAGTAGTGGAAGCAATTGAGAAATGACACTTCGAGAGAACAATAATTCTAGAAACATCCTCGTGTCTTAGGCGGCAAGCAGAACAAAAAGAGGACAAAGAAGCACTAGCACTTGGCACTTCAGTCCGCTTTTCCTTCATTTCCTTACTTACGCTGTTACACACGTTGAAGAGCTCTTGAAACACAAATACTGAGTGTGCTTTGTAATGCGACACAATGCATGTTTTAAATAGATTTCACAGAATTTCCTGTCATGGTAAAGCAAAAAAACTTGGAGGGCCGGACGCATAAGTTTAGCCTTTAAGAGTGGAACGCGATATCATTCACAGATTCCTGACTGCTTCTCACGCTTCCCGGCAACTGCAGCTTGTGTAAGCTTAATGTTTACGTGGAAACGCTGGCGGCGAATGCTATGCACAAAGGCGAGCTTTCAGTTTATTTTTCTCCTCACGGCGGGCGCCGCCGCTGCCACGGATGCGCGGAGGCGAGCGCCATCTGGAGGGTGTTGCAAGGAACCGAGAGAGGCGCGCCGCTTCCACTAAGACAGACCTCAAGTGGCAGCTGGAAAAGCGGTTTGTGTTTGAGTTTCCGTCGTAACAGAATTATGTTTTCGCGTATATTCAAATTACAATCCGACGCTATCATGGCTGTAGGTTGTGTGTAACTCGTACTTTATGAATTTTCTGGTACAGTTTACTTTGAGAAATTCAATTAGTTCAGTAACGCCTATGCGCCACGCGGACGGCCTGTGTGGATCGCGATGCGTGGTTCGGGATGATTTTTCTTTAATGAACAACGCCGCGGATGCCGAAACCAGATTTTTTGCGACGCTGGGCCCTTCACGCTATCGCGTTAAATGCCGATAGCTGGCAATAATGCAATGAATACCAGCATGATGGTGCGGTAGCCATGCTATAAGCGTAGCATTACTGGCGCTTGTACCAGAGGTGGCTTTCTATGTCTGGCCAATCCGTCTAAATTTTCCCACAATGATGCACGGTGTTTTATACGTGACTTTCATTACAAATAATGAACTGATGTAGGATACAAGTTAGGTGAGGGTTATCGTTGCAGATGGCAAGTTTATTTCCACAAGCGTGTGCAGGCGTGGTTAGATCGAAAGCCAAACAAAAATTTCTTCTACATTGATTGCTCGACTACAGCGCCGCTAGAGATATACGACCCCTTACGGCAGTTATATGATAGACTTTAACCCACTTCGCTACTGTGAATAACTTCATAGTAACAATAAAATACGTTATATGTAAAGCTACGCCGGACGTATGCGCAAACATTCCAGTTAATCCCCTTCAAGCACGGCGGAATGACAGATTCATAAAGAGAACGCTCTTCGGTAACCGCATTCAGGCAAGCTTCGTACTATCTTCGAAGTACAGTCGCAATCTTTTTGAGGGTAAACACGGGAGCACGTGGCTTTCTATATCACCAGTGCCGTCAAACGGCAGCCACAATCTCTGCCCGCATGGTCGGGGAGGGTAGGCTCCTTTCGTGCGCATTACGTCAACGTAGCGCGCGTGTGTCGTCTGCTAGCAGTTTTTTCCCCCATCAATATAAACAAAATTATGAGAGAAACCATGATTTTGATGCTTTTAATTCAGAACGTTGTGCTTCTTATGCTTGGCGTTATTGTAAGTACTTAAACTTTTCCCTTTGTTTAGTTTTCTTTCTGCGGTGTTCTTATCGTACAACGAAGAGGCAAGGGAACCCAAACATCCGAACTTTTATTTGGTGCAAGTTCAACAAAAGAGTGACCCGTTTAGAAGTAGTATTAGTAAGCAGGAATAATTTTCTCTTTGATGACGTTAGTATTTTGTCATACAACTCTTCGCGGAAACGACTACTGCCATCCTAGAGAGCAGTGACGCGTACAGCGCTGGCACAAAGTCATGATGCGCTCGAAGGTCCTCCCATTCTTGTCGAACGGCTGCCCACAGCTCGTCCCCAGTCGTCGGCGGACAGGTTTTCGCACCATGGCTGCTTTGATGCACCCCCATATTTTCGCACATGTTCATGTCAGCGCCCTTGGCCGGCCAGGAAGCATGCTGATTCTGCGATTTTCTATATGTTCCTTGACAACTTTTGCCGTGTGAACCGGCGCCAGGTCATGTTCAAATATAAAGTCGGCATCGGAAAAGACGCTGTGGGTGTAGGGCAGCAACACATTGTCCAAAATTTTTGTGCAGTATCGCTGCGATGTAAGAGCACCTTCTATGCGATGCAGAGGCCCGAGACCATGCCTTGACACCACGCCCCACACGTTCACGCAGTTTCCGCCACTCGCGGCGACTCCCTGCACACTGGCTGGCTCGTAACTGCATGGAAATCGTATTTTTGACCATCCTTCACAAAATCAAACGTGCATTAAGAAAAGTTTCTTACCGTGTGCCTCTGGTTCGTCAAACTCGCATCTGTTGGTCTTGGCGAGTTGTAAAGGTCGACTCATCCGAGAAGATCACTCGGCCCCAGTCATCTGCCATCCAAGAGGCGTGTGCTTCGGCAAACTGGAGACGTGACTTCTTGTTCGAAGCAGTGACGACTGGCTTTCGTGGAGCTACACAATTTCGCGGTCCAGCACTTCGGAGGCGTCGCCGGACCGTAGTAAGGGAAGCGTCCACATCTAGCTGCTCCCGAACTTTCCTCGCGGACTGGAACGGGTTCTCGACGACAGCAGCTACCATAATAGCGTCTTCATCCCCCGTCGTTGCCTTTGGTCGACGCCTGTGTGGGGCATCACAGAGTTGGCCTTCCTGGCTTATGGCCTGAATAATCCTGTTGACGGTCTTTAGTGGCCTGTGCACGAGAGCATCGATGGAGCGCTGTGACTATCCCTTGAGCGAATATTGTACGATTTTCCACCTCTCTTCTTCGGGAACGCGGGTCATGCTCAAATTCAGTTGCTGCTCTGACAGATGCGGTAATGTGCAAGAATATATATATATATATATATATATATACGCTCCTCAAAGACGGAAGCCGCTTTTCAAAATACGCCCACAAGTGTCATGAGCATGCGTAGCCTGGTTACAGATCAACAATGGTGTTGAGAACGCCCACAAAACATTATTATATATTTTCAAGTTTACTGATGCATCGTGGGGAGCGTAATGAGAAGTTCAACATCGTCACCAATCCCAAACCGTACGGCTTCCTTATTGCGGTACGCGCGCAGCAGACGACACGCACTTGCTTGCGTGACGCAATGCGCGCGGCGGGAGAACTTGCGCACGCCGTACACACTGCGCATGAGCAATGCTTCTCGTTGCCGCCGCTGAACCGCGCTGTGAGCTTAGAAGGCCACGCGTTCCCGTGTTCACCCTCAAAAAGATTGCGACTGTACAGTGTTTAAATACGTGCAGACCTGCATAACAGTTTCGCATGCCTTCCCGTCTTCCCATGTGCGAGCTATAATCCTGCGCAAACAGGAGGAAAAAGCGGCTTTCGAAACGCCGAAATGAACGTAAATAATGCGGCAAATGGCTTTTACAGTTTCGAGGCAGTGGTTAATATAAAAACAGGAAGATGGTTTCACTAAGCGTCAGCGATGCCCTTAAGGTAACGCCTCTGCCATAGAGTTAATATAAACAACTCTAGAGGAGAAGCTTACTAAGTAGATTACTTAGTGGATCTGTACCGAGGTGGTAACTACGGCGTCGCTCGATTTGCCCACGTTGATATACTGTCACGTCAACTGCACCGAACGGAATTCATTTTTTCTTGCTGTGAAAGCGCGTATGAACACCATGGAAGCAGATCTGGCAGTTGTTACACACAGCACGCCGTTACCCGCGTGCTGCGCCGAAACAGGTAGCCTCCCACCACGACACACACAAAATAAACCACCCGCCATGGTTGATTAGTGGCGTTGGCGTTACCCTTTTAAGTACGAGGTCGCGGGATCAAATCCCGGCCACAGCAGCCGCATTTCGATGGGGGCGAAATGCAAAAACACCCGTGTACCGTGCATTGGGTGAACGTTAAAGAACCCCAGGGTGCCGTATCTGTAAGACGTCACGCCAGCATACGGCAGCTGTTAGTGCCGCTGTTTCCTCCTCCCCTCCCTCCCTCTGTAACCATCGCGCACAACGGCTATATCAGACAGTTATAGCAGAGCGCCGCTTACGCTACGCTCCACTCAGATTTCACGCTCTCAGATATTGCAGGGAACTGCGTAGATTTCGCATTTGACAAGCGTGTCTTGCGGAGACGCGAGCGCCGCGTTAATAGACAGTTTTAGCAGAGTGCTGTTTACGCTCCGTTTCGCTCAGATTTCACGCTCTGAGATACTGCAGGGAACTGCGTAGATTTCGCATTTGTTAAGCGTGTCTTACCGAGACGCGAGCGACGCGCTATCAACTCCAATGCAAAACGACGAAGAGACCAAGTAGACACGCTGTCACGCTCCGCTCAGTCGGCTTTGTAGCGGAGCGATGGATGCGGTCGTCGCACCGCTGTCGGTATAAGCGTTGTGCTCAAGTGCAATAGCGTTCCCGCTAAGCGGTTGTATGGCATTTGCTAGCATATCCCGGTCTGAGCGGAGCGGAGAGCAAGTGCTCAGCTAAAACACTCTATTAACTTGGCTACAAAACGAAAAATTAAATTAAATTATGGGGTTTTACGTGCCAAAATCAGTTCTGATTATGAGGCACGCCGTAGTGGGGGACTCCGGAAATTTTGACCACTTGGGGTTCTTTAACGGGCACCTAAATCTAAGTACACGGGTGTTTTCGCATTGCGCCCCCATCGAAATGCGGCCGCCGTGGCCGGGATTCGATCCCGCGACCTCGTGCTCAGCAGCCCAACACCATAGCCACTGAGCAACCACGGCGGGTTACAAAACGACGAAGAGGCCAAATAGACACGCTGTCACGCTCCGTTCAGTCGGCTTTGTAGCAAAGAGAGGGATGCGATCTTAGTTCCGCTGACGATATGAGTGCTGTGCGCAAGCGAAATAGCATTCCCGCCAAGCAGTTGTGTGAAATTTGATAGCACATGCCAGTCTGAGCGGAGCGGACAGCAAACGCTCAGCAAAAACAATCTATTAAAACGCAGCAGCACAATAAACGTGGTTTTGGCCCAGCCACCACCCTGGTGTCGTGCGTATTCTTCAGTGGCGACAAGGTTGGGATAACAACGGGTCGCCCTTTTAGTATGCCACTGTCTTCGCCACCATGGCAAGATACACCAGCCCACCGCGGTTTGATGAGACAAGCGACAAGTGGCCAGCTTACCAAGTTCGACTGGAGGCCTTCTTTGAAGGCAATGGCGTCACGGACGACAAGAAGAAGCGGGCCCAGTTGGTTGCAGCACTGACCACCCACAGTGCGTACGTTCTTAGTGGGCGATGTGTGTCAAACAAAGTGAAGGCACTTTCGTACGCCCAAGTAGGAGCTTTGCTGCAGCAGCACTTCTCACCGCAACTAATACCCCTGAAAACGAGCACTCTAAAGTCCTTTCGGTCAGGGGACATCTACTGGAAAGGCGTTCAAGCACAGTGACACACAACAAAGGAGTTGTTGTGTGTCACTCCCGGCAAAGTTCCCTTGCGGGAAGGAAGATCGGGCATCTACTTTTCGAGCAGAAAGGTGTACATTCGCGTACAGAGTGAACATCTCATCAAAAGAAAACCTGTTACATAACTACGCTGCCCCCTAAGTAGGCTATTATGGGCTCATTCCAATAGCCATTTCGGTTCGCGATGGTGCCGCCGCCGGCGGTGTATGTCGCCGTAACTGCTACCGCCGGGATCAAACCCGCACCCGCTGCATGGGAGCCAGATACTCTACCACTGAGTCACGCAAGCGCTTACTATCGGACAGCGGGAAAATGCCCTAAAACGCTCCCAAGCGCCCAGGAGCAGACGACCCAAGCGTCCGCCAGTATGGTGGCGCCATCTAGGTATGGCGCCTGCAAACGCAGCGTGTGCAGGCGCAGACGACGAAATGCGAGGCGTGCAATTCATACGAGGCGCGCAATCAACGCAATCCCAGGGTGCCCAAGCTGCCCAGCCTCCGCCAGTATGGTGGCGCCATCTAGTTAAGGTGTCTGCAAACGCAGCGGGCCCGACATATAAGTTGCAGTTATAAGGCTTGATGGGGCTCAGCAGACTGCTGTGCAGAGTCTTAAGAGCCGCAGCTGGCTGTAAACGCCGGGCGGACAGTTGAGATCGTTCTCGTCAAAACGAGGCGAACAGACTGTCGCAAAGACTGTGTTGTGTGTGGTGCCCAAATTGCAGCTACTCTTGAGCCGCTCCACCAGCTTACCCTGTGACTGTACTGCGTGTGCCGTGCATGCCTGTCACTTCTTTTAAATGTTTATGGTTTATGTTTAATTTAGTACTACCACTGTGACAACTCGGAAGTCGGTCCCAAGGTTGAGCTTAATGCAGCAGCTGTAGGACCCGTTGGGCCTTTTTGTTGCATACGGATAAACGCAAATTGAAACCTGCGAAATTGTAATATAAGTGGAACAACATACGAAAATTATTTTGCGTGCATTTGTTCCTTACCTTGAACGAGGCCGAACGTGACGGTCATCCAAGCCATGTTGGGTGAGAACGCCGAGCCGATTAGCGCCAGTGACGAGAGTACGGCGCTCAGTAGCACAATCTTATAGCTGCTCAGGAACTGCTCCAGAAAAAAACCAGGTATTCCTGAAAGGTATATTGGTGGTAAACGTTGAGGTTGAACTACTGAACTTGTTTGTCGAAAACAGTCCATCTGTTTCACGATGGGTAAGGATTCATCCACGGTTAAGTAATAAATGTTCATTCATTGTAGTGTATAGGAAATCGTCACAAAAACGACCGCTTTTTATGGGCTTAGCGTTCCACAAACAACAAAAAGAAGACCTTTCAAGGTGGTTCATGACTCCATTTCCGAGGACAATCCGGTCGTCGTAACCTTCCCCAAAGTTCACAAGAGAAGACTCTACCGAAAAGCGTCTTACTTAATTATTGTGCGAGTTATTCTCTAAGAGGGAATCTCTTAGAGGGTTATAACGGGCATAATTTGAATAGAAGCATATTGAAATAGCTTTACGTTATAGCGTCCATGCTTATCTTACTTGGATATTGAAGTTGTGTTCTCTGTGGAGATTCCGACAAACATTGCTCGTCTGCACGACATTCGCCGCTGTCTCACTTCTGCCGGCCTAAAGTTCACCCTCAAGTACCGCTTTGCTGCTCGGACATTAATCATCTTGGGTCACATTGTTTCACAAGACGGCTTCCTTCGCGATCCCGACAAGCTACTCGTAATCGTAAAGTTTCCCAAGTCCACATCTCTCAACGCCCTCCGAAGTCGTTTTGTGCATTAGTTTGCGGTCATTATCGCACACCTGCTTACCGTCAGCAACGAAGTTTCCGCCTGGTCATCTGTATGTAATGAATGGTTCGTGCCCTTTGCGTCGTTTGTTGAACTCTCTGCCGATTCTTCGACAACACGAAACAACACGTTTTTTATTGAAATGAAAAAAAGGAACGAGAAAGAACTGCCGCTCAACCAGGCGCATATCCAGCACATTAAATGCAACGAAAAAGAAGTGGCGGTCACCAGCGTTTACCTTCGCGGTGGTTCTGGCCGATCGCAGGGTAAATCCTCATCACCAAGTTCTACCTCTGTCTCCTTGCGAAACCGTCAATAAACACATTGACAAATGGCGGAGGTGCGGGGTACGACTCCATCAACGCTGAAACTTCGAAGCCAAACTCTTCAACCATCTTGGCCCATGCCGGACGATCCAGCCCAGCAAGTTGCAGCCCCGTCGCCTCTTGTCATCTGTCCCGGCGTACAGCGTCCGCGGGATGCTGCGATTTTCGCGGGTACCGGAGATCACGACTTCGAGGACTGGCTCGCCTCGTGCGAAAGAGTGAGAGCGCACAACCACTGATACTCTACAGATAAGATCAGTAACGTAATTTTCTGCTTCAACAAAGTTGCACATTTGTGGTATAGGAACCACGAATCGGTCAGTGTTCAAGACCAACTTCACGGAAGTCTTTGGCCACCCTGCTGTCCGTAAACTTCAGGCCGAACAACGCCTACGCGGAGGCGGCCAGCAACCAGGTGAGAATTTCACCAGCTACATCAAAGGTGCCAGTTAATATGTGCAACCTAGTCGACGCAATTATGACAGAAGCCGACAGGATCACACATATCCTCAAGGGAATAGAGGACTACGCCTTCCAGATGTTGGTCATCCGAAACCCGACCACAGTGTCTGTTGTCATTGCACTGTGCCAGAGTTAAGACGAACTTAGAAAGCAGCGAGTAGTCGCATGACAATCCGCCCTCAGAATTCGCCTTTGTCTGAGGTCTGACGCAAGGTGTTGACGAATCGCCTCTAATGCACCAGATAAAGGAGTCCGTGCGTGAAGAGAGTTTCTCGGCAGCTTTCCGTGGTGCCCTTAATGAACGGGGAACCTTACTCCCCATTGCCCTGTCAACAAGGAGCAAGTCGCTGTGTGCCGGCCAGGTGACATTCAACAGCAACCGTCGCGGCGTCCTTGACGTACGCTGACGTCGCTGTAAGGCCGCACTTCACTCTACATCCTTCCCTCCAAGTTGCTGCGCGACCACCCCCGATGTCCCTTTCACCACCTGCACCACAGCTGCTACGCCAGCGAGATCCTGGGTGCACAGCAGACAACCGCCCAATTTGTCATATTTGTGGTATTCCGGGAGTCGTTCCCCGCTTTTGTCGACGCCGTACGCCGCCTTTTTATGATTACCGCCGACCCATGAGCATTTACGCTTCTCGACAGCTACAATGTCTTGTGCCGCCAGATGCAACATCTGTTCTTAACACTACTCGTCGTTCTTCATCCCCACGTAGCCGCTCTATCTCACCGATAAGGCGCCGGCAACGCCGTCTGCCTCAGGGAAACTAAGTGTCGCAGTTCCCGAGGCGAGAACTGTGCCCCCTTTGATTTACCAAAGGTCTCGAAATAATGGCCGCAACGTCATTGAAGTATACGACGAAGAATTGCCAACGATACTGGCACAGCAATCTCGGAGTTACGCGTAGGATTTTGCCGACGGATAGGCAAAAAAATTAGGGGCAGCTTCACACTAGTGGTGCGAAGACTGGGCAAACAGCGAAGCTGGCGACCCCACCTAGCTTTATCTCGGTTCGGCAAAATTTTCGCGAGGATATGCTTCGAGAATCGGCCACGTTTTGCGCAAGATCACCACGCAATCATCGACAGCCCAAGGAACAACCAACACTCGTTCATTAAAGTACCTGGACGCTTCTGGACGCTTAAACGCTTTTGCTCGGCTTCGCGGGTTAGTAACTCCGGATCTTCTGCGAATCACCGACGTTTCGCCGCCACTTCGGCGGCGCGATATTCGGGATCAGACCGAAGTCGTCTGACGCGCTCTCGCGCCGCGTTTCCTCGGCTTCGGGAGTGACGCTCTACTTCAGCGGCGATGTGCTCGGCGCGGAGACGACGGGGCTTTGGTGTCGCCGTGGTGGTGACACGGAGCTATATATCCAGTGGGTTGGCGCAGTGACGTCACGGCTTAGCTCCATGTCTGAGCAGCCGCGGCAACCACTCCGCACGGCGTGTTGACGTCATGGCTCGCAAAGCTAAGGGGAAGCGATGCCGCGCATGATGACGTCATGGCTCATGCAGCTGTGGCGAGGCTCGGCGCGGCCGGCGCAGCTGGGGCGAAGCGTTTCGCTAGGTGACGCATGATGACGTCATCGGCAGGCGGAGGTTTTGCGGCGTACACTCGACGGACCATCGAGGTTCTTTAGTTCACAGGGGTTTGTGCCATTGCACTTGGACCCTTTCTGCACAACCTCCAGGATCTGCCCAGAGTTTTTGTTCCCACTGCGCGGCCTATCCAAGAGATTAAACAGCTCCGCTGTTAAAATGTCGGCAGTTTGCACTAGTGGTGCAAGGCTGGGTCACAGCGGAGCTAGTTTCGGTTTGGCACCTCGGATGTATTTGCGGGCTTGCCGTTGCAAGTTCTCGGTGACGCGCAGGCCCGGAATCGATTCCCTGCGGCGCCGAGCATTCAGTCGGCAGCGTTCATTGTCTCTTAAGGCCAAACCCCATATGCGCGAAAATGCACGCGACAGCGACGAGCGACGCGACGTAGATCGCCTTCGCGCAAGCTGTCGCTTGCACGGCAAACCCCATTCACGCGACTGCTTCAGCGAGCTATCTCCATTGTTGCTAGCATAAGGGTGTCTACTCGTACCAATGGTGGCGCGTTGTCAGCGGTATGCAGTGTAAAATGCGATGTTTTGTTGCACAATAATACATTAAATTTTTGATCGTTGTCCTGCAGTGTTTTTTATATGCACGTGCATAAACATTACTGTATTTGCTCGCTGTGTGCACGTTGCTGCGAGTCGAAAAGCACGTGGAGACAACCGGCAGTAAGTCACTGATGTACATACAGTTCCGGTGTTTTACTATTGACTGCTTGAGCACAGCACTTCCGGGCGACGGGCGACAGATTTCAACTGTGAAAAATATGAGCGATCGCGCGATTTCGACCACGCGACACGTCAGGCGAACGGCCCGTTTCGTCGCTCATGCCGTCGCTCGTCGCTGTCGCGTGCATTTTCGCGCATATGGGTTTTGACCTTTACCCGAATCTCGGGATTCTCGGCTCAGCGACGGCGTTTGTCGGCGGCGGCCTCGGCGCGATGGGTACGATCGGCTCTCCTTCGTCGATCGTAGTCCCGCTGAGCCACGCACCGAGCTTCCTTGTAGGCGGCTTCTTGTAGGTAGCTGTGCGCGCTGTTCACTAGACCAGAGAGGCGACACGTCTGTCGGCGCACCGGCTCCTCAGATATTTATAGCATATCAGTGACGTCATGGCTAAGCGAACACTTGCTTCTTCTCGGCTGGGGAGCGGGAAGGCAAAGCGCACGCATGCCGCGGCGAGACTCCGCACTACGCACGTATGTGATGCAAGGAGGTTGCGTGCTCAAGCGACGCACAGCTGGGCCGATATTTCTGTCGGCACGAAATGGACTTATGAAAAGCTTAACAGCTCTGCTGTAAAAGTAACGACGTCACTTTCCGGAATGTTTTACAGCGAAGCTGTTAAGGGCTGGTTCCCCCAGGACCCTAGCCACGTTTAGAAAAAAAACTATGATCAGCAGCATTGGCCATAGCCTCCTATATTTTTTATGCATTGGCCATAGCCTCCTATATAGGAGGCTATGCATTGGCTCGAGCGTCGTCGTCTCATTGCGCAGCTGCCTCGTTGGCGCCCCTCGGTTTCCGCACGTGCCAATGCTCCCGCGTTCGTCATCGTTGTTTGTTTCCACAGCTGGCTGCGTTGCTGCTAATAATTCCAGCGTAGAATTTCACTTCTCTTCAGTCATCGTAATGGGGAGGGCGCGTTTACGGGGGTATGAGCCATTGCTTAAGGTGGTGTGAGCCATTCATGACCAAATGGCGACGTGTCCTAACGCGCTTGAGCAACGCCGCCGCGAATACGCTCGCGAAAGGGCGCGTCGTCGACGTGCCGGTCAACGTGCTGAACACAGGCGAAACGTCTGCGAGGAGCCGCGGACCCCGAATTGAGGGAGCGGATATTGAGGCCAAACGTCAGCGTCGTCTTGACCTCCAGGAACCCGAAACGATGATGCACGCCTCGGCAACGTTAGCGCCAACTTCCCCGGTGCGACGGCCAGGTTTCAACGCGAGTTTCTCAACCGGAATGTTCATGATATACATGTTCGGTTGGGTAATGCCCCACGACGATACGGTCATTCTGATCGTGGGGGCATATTCACTACAGCAGATCAACCATAGTCACAGCTTCGCTGGCTTCCATCTTCACAGTAGTTGTAGGGCTCTGAATTAATTAGTATCGCGAGTGCACACCGTGTCGAACCTTTCGGAAAAGGCACTGCACGTGTTGTCATCGAGGAGTCTCTTTATGTCATTGAACTTGTGCTTCCATCCTGCTCCCACGATGTCATGCTAGGCTGGGATTTTCTTTCGTCCAACAATGCCATCATTGAGTGTGCTCGTGCCGATGTGGAGTTTTATTTCCGATGCCGCCGTGGACAGAGGTCCTGTGACGTCCACAAAAAGTCGCAGTTTCGCTCAAAAGGCGCAGCATCGATTGCGATACCAAGATAGTAGACACCTATACGATGTAAGGACATTAGTTTTATCGGCCGTATAAACTTGCAAACATGCGCTTACTAACTAAATTAAGATGCACTTTGTCAAGCGCGTACAAGCAAGCATGAACACATCTCGCTCAATGACCGCAGAAATTCACTGTCAAAACGTGGCAGTCCGGAAGCGCGGCAGCAGTGAGAGAATTGACCTTCGTGCTGTATCTCGCTTCAACCTGAACTAAACCTGACATCAAAGGTCATACAAAGCTACCGGCACTGGGCGTACTTTGTTCACATAGCTTTGTAGATGCGGCCCGCGGGGGCGAGCACTTTGTCCACGTCGTAGATCTCTGTCAGGATACGGCGCCCGCTCGACCGCGCCATAAGCGGCAGCCGCCACAGTAGAACGGGTATAACGCCCTCTCCCCTCCTTCGGCTCATGCCCGTGCCTTGTAGGCGATAGAAGACGGCGCGCTTTCGCCCCGCCTTTCTCCCTCACGCGCGCGAGGTTGAGCCGCGATCGGCACACAGCGACGATGTTATCGTGTTTGGACTCTATAGGGAACATCACGGTGACTGCGACGGCAAAAATGTGCTTGGAGTGTCGATGTAATTCCTATGCAATAAAATGCTTGTTGCCGAAGTTACTGGTATCCCTCCTCAGTCATCCGCCGTGGTCTCGGTACCTTGCACCTCAGCACGTGACGCAACCGTGCTATTCATGCCATGTGACTTTTCGCCCGTCGCCATTTTCTTCCTTTGCCGTTATCGCCCTCAGTACTGGCCATGTTGTCATGTGTGTGGGTAATCTGTATTTTCTCCAATTACTTTGCATCGCTCAAACAGTGGATTCCTCAATGCTCTTCGATTCTGCTGACGATGCACATACGTCGCCCCTTGCTGCGCTCGACAGTGCGACTCGACTGCCGTTGGAGTGATTCCATCTATAAGTCTCCGGTAATCATACAAACCCGCCACGCGCGCAACTTGTCAGCCTGCTTCACGAATTTACCGCCTCCTTCAATTGCAATCAGCATTCTCTCGGCAGCGCCACCGCAGTATCGCCCAACAACTACAAGCACTACGCCGCTTCGCAAGCTTCACTCCTCCATCGTGCTGACCGTGTCTCCGCTTCTGAACGTCGTCTCATCAACGAGCAATTGAGCGGTATGCTTCTGCGTAGCGTGATTCAGCCGTTTCATAGCCAGTGGGCATCGCCAATCGTCCTCGTAAAGAAGAAAGATGACTTTATTCGCTTCTGCGTTGAATATACAGAAGTCTTATCAAAATTACGCGCTAAGACGCATATCGCCTACCGCGCATTGACGATGTTCTTGACGGTTTGCAAGGCGTCGAGTTCTTTTCCTCTTTGGAATTGCGGTCCGGATATTGTAAGTCCCGATGGCAGAGGACGACTGCTGAAAATCCGCCTTCATCGCACCAGACGGATTATACGAATTTAATGTCGGCCTATGTAATGCGCCCTCTAGGATATGACATGTACCGATTTGTTTTCCTTCTTTTACTTTCTTTAAATATTCACTGGAAAATTCAATCCGGGCTGGGGCTCTTGTCCAGCTGCTAAAGCACCTTCTTGTTCCGGTCCTGACATTTCGTCTTTGTTATTCGTAACTACTGACTGCCAAATAATGATTGTCAAAGTCAAAGCCACTACAAGTTGTTCCACTTTTTTCTACTTATACGGACGTGAGTCTTCAAGTCCATTGGTTACTCTGCTGCTGTACCTGCCTGATGCTTCCGAGTGCACTACAATTTCAGAAGTTGCCCAGTACGCTGAAGATTGCCGTCAGTTGGCTCGTCCAATAACAGGCGAGGATCAAGGGTGTCCGAAGGCACGACATGACGACAGTCATCAGCCCGCCCCCATCGTGTTTCGCTCTGAATACCACCTCGCCTCTCTTTTGAACTTCTGGTGCCATATCACGATCGGTAGTGTATCGTCGATGCCACGTCGCCTGTAAACTACATCGTTGAGCCCCTCACACATTCGCCAGACTTGCTTCACCGTGGGCGTGAGACACTGCATGTTAGTCGACTGAAGCCATATTGCGATTCCCTCATCTTACCTGCTCTCCGAGTCGCCACGATGGGTCCCCTTCACTCCCGTGGCAAACGTTGTGAAGCAGACGCACCCCTGGCTGTGTTGTTGTCCGTGGCGCGTTGAGAAAAGAAGGTTCGTGCCATGATTGCGTGAGAACTCGTGTTTCTGTTTCTACAGTGCTTTCTAGCAGTCGTTATTGGTTAAAGTAAACCTCGTTATACTATTATATCATAATATTACTTTGCAGGAAGTCGTAAGTGTCATGTTTGGTTGTCGCGGCATTTTTACATATTAAATATTTGAGCACTACCCGCAGCGCCATTCATGAGATTGTTGCGTGGGGCACAACGCCTCATAAGATAAGCCTGCGGCCAATCACAAGTGCCGGTAAGTTATTCCACGTATTATTAGTCTTAGGTAAAAACGAATGCAATAATGGATCTGTACTAGAAGCATAAGGCCGAGTAATAACTTCGTTGTCTATAGGGAAAAGAGGTATTACGATGGCTGGAGATAATTTAGAGCAATAATCCCGCTTTCTTTGTTATAAACTGAAAACACATTTAAGGAAACGTTGCAGATATTGTCTTCGTTCTCTTGGCGAGCACCATTTAAGGTATCGCTTTACGTCACGAGTACTTTCCCAATTCATCATACGGACACAATGAATCAGCCCTTTATTGACGAATGATGCCTACATGAAACACACAAGAAAAAGCTTTCTTGATGAACAACCTGCACATTCTCCATAAAATTCATCCCGAAAGATGTACGGACACAGGCTCATGGTGCGGGGCCACGCCAACCCTAGACCACATATCATGGACATGCATGGCAAGCAAAGAAATTAGGGAGCACACAAAATGGGATGTGGAGCTGCCCGGTTCACAGCACAATGGGTCATCAGCCGACAATCAAGGCGGTGCGCAGAAGCTAGACAGGGGCCCAGGGGCTCCACCCATTGAGCGTTTTATTCACCAATAAAGCTGTTCTTGCTTGCGGAGTTTAGGTATTCAGTACAATGTGTCTGGCTAAATGTATTCGCCCAAAACTGAATGACACGCAGCGAGTGTCATTAGTTGGTTAGAGCAGCAACCCACGACAAGGAAGAGGACATTTGGCCCGCTTTCTTTTGAAAGCACGGTCAGGGGCGGCCGAGCTGTGCAAGATCTCTGTTTGCAGAGGTTTCACACACACGCGCGATGTAAAGCAAGTAAATATACAGCTATGCTTTATATACGACGAGAGCTGTCTGTACAAATTCCTAATGAAGCCATCAGTGGCTTGAATGAAGCCTACTTCGACTTTTCTTCCTGGCGTTTCCATTCTATTGCTGAAAAATTTATTGTACCAAATATGCTTATCATTTCTTCCGTTAGACTTATTATCGATGTGCTTTGGACACTTAGATTGAAGATAAATATTCCTTGAAGCTATTTATATGAGTTGCCATTAAAGAGTTTGGTTCAAGTACGCACATTCCTCGAATTTGCAGACGCAATTATTTTATCAGATAGCTACGTCTACAAATTTGCTACATTTGGATAGGTACTACCTCAGCGGAATTACGGTTGCATTTTCAATATGACCTCAGTGTCAACGGACGTAGCTGCGCAATCAAATGCGCAGCAAATTTTAAAGAAACAAGAACGCCCGAACAGGCTCCGACACAACCAAGAACCGCTCAGTCTCTTACCTGCCAAGTGTGAGACCATTGATGCCACATTTTGAGGCCACGATGCATTTTCCCTGTTGACACCGAATTTTGCCATGAAATGCACGAAGATTAGGCCAAAGCATGACTGTGGTAAAAGGAGAAAGAATGCCGCAGCTGCCATCGCCACCGGTACGCTCCAACACCTGTCTTTGTGCCCTACATCTTCATGGCAGGGGTAGCTAGGCCCAGCAGGATCTGGTGGCGGTCTTTTCGCGATCGCCCCGAACGTCTCCTGTGATTTTATCAACAAATTGAAAGATATACAAGGTTTCATTTTTACTGAATACCTTTGTATTACGTGTGCCTGCCACTGTAATGAAGCATGCATCGAGGGCCTAAATGTATTACAGGTCTCTTCACCCAACTGCTACTTAGTTTAAACTATTTACGTACGTATGTATACCCTATTGCCTATTGCTTTCAAAATCTAGTGCAATCGTATGTATTCATACATACTGTTAAGTGCCAGTTCAAAATGACTGACGGGCATTTCTTACAGTTAAATTGCTTCCAGTTAACGATACTGAAGAAAAATTACCCGCCGTGGTTGCTTAGTGGCTATGGTGGTGAGCTGCTAAAATCGCGGGATTGAATCCTGACGACGGCGGCCGTATTTCGATGGGGGCGAAATGCGAAAACACCCGTGTACTTAGATTTAGGTGCACGTTAAAGAACCCCAGGTCGTCCAAATTTCTGGAGTCCCCCACTACGGCGTGCCGCATATCAGATCGAGGTTTAAGCACTTAAAACCCCATAATTTAATTTTTTAAGGAAAATAAGGTCAGCCGAAATTGCGCAGCAAATGTCCCTCAAAAGACGCTGTTCTTCATTATGTTCTGGGGTTATATGTGGCAAAGCCACTATCTGATTATGGACCACTTGGGGTTCTTTGGCGGGCACCTAATGTGCGTACACCAGCGTATATATCGAAATGCGGCCGTCATGGTAGGGATGGAACCCGCTACCTCGAGCTTAATAGTGCAACGTCATATTCACAAAAATACAACGGCCGGTCACATTGCTTATTGTTCAGACAAAAGTCGCGTTCCAACGTAATATAGCAGCATATGCATGCGCGTGTATGCATTTGTGTTTGTCGCACACATGCCAATATCACGCTTACATGAATAAGGCGTAAGCGTATTCTCCCGTTTTTTAGGTTTACACCTTCGAAGTTGTGATTGACTCATACATGCGAGTTTCGGGAAGACTAAGTTTCACTATGCAACCGATAATCTATGACAGAAGTTAGGGTGACCTTTAACACTTGCAGGTGCACACAGGGACAAGAGTTACTGAAAAGGGTACAGTGGCGTTTAAGAGAGGACCACTCTTGAGAATTGCTTATGCATTTATGCGGCTGTATGAATGGGGTCGGTGGGTCGTATATAGGGGTACGTTGCAGCAGGGCTACTTAGCGCAGTCCTTGACCCGGACTGCGGAATCACCGTCCTTTTATTGCCCTGCAAGGTAGCGCCAGTAGCGCTGGCCAGTTTGCATCTGAAAAATAGGCGCTCACTCTCGGCATATCAATGTCGGCTGAGTGACACTCTCTGCACAGGAGTGAGGGGGCAGCTGTGATGTACGTCGATGTCACCGACGACCGGTCCTATGCGGCTTTCCATCCTCGCGCCCGGCTTCAAGCTTACACGGGCTTTGTTTGGCCACCGAAACACGACTGTTGCATACTCGAACTGCAAAATTTCGCAATGGCCTTCGTGTCTACCTTACCTCGTCGACTATCGGCCAATGTTCAATGGTAGCGGACATCGAGCGGCTAGCTCACTGATGTTTATCGCAGCGATGATGGATAAAAATGCCACTGATTCTTTCCGCAAAGGAAAGACGCGTTGACAACGTTTCCCTCGTCAGCATAAGCACCGCCTCCGCTTTACGCCGGCATGCGTGTTCGAGAAATTTATGTATTGTGTCCCATCTAACGTTAGCTAATTTATGAATATATTAGAACGCGTCATTTGAAGCCATTACTAAATGCTTGTTCTCGGGCTCTCTGTGAAGCAAACAACTATATTGGTTTCGTACTTCTTATTTTCATACACATGCATATATAATTTAGGCATGTGGAGTCAAACTACACAGATCTTAAGCTACCAATTGAGACATTGTAGAGCGTTTAAGGAACGTTCTATTCAGCAGTATGTAATTTGCTGCGTTATGTATGTTGTAAATTTTGACTCTTCATAAAGAATGTTTGCAAAACATGGAAAGAAGGCATGGTATTGATTGTATGAGCCCTGCGCTCGCAGAGCTCTGAATCCTGCCATGTTTTTACGAACAGCACTTTACGAACAGCACTACGCCAACCGCACATTCCACGTACGGCCTTGCACGCTTCTTCCAAAACAGTGACAGCTTCTGAGGTATTGAATTGCGTCGACACATTCCAGCCAGCTTCAGTGGCCCAGAGAAAAAAAATAAGCACCGCGTACCTATCAACCGTTTCTGCAGGTTGTATGCTGGTTGATGTGCGTCAGAGGCAACCTGCAGCCTTTATTCCACAGCGGCTTAGCTTTCTGCATTGCCTTCATTTTTAATAGTCATTTCATCATTTGCAACCATGCCTGAGCAGGTATATCTGGCCGAAGTCGGCGTGCATCCTAATGATTAAAACATTCCTGTATCATGGGACAAGACATTGCTAACGCCTTCTCTAGACGCATGACAATTTCCATGATGGCCCGCATGAATTTCTAAAGAAAGTTCAATAAGGCCAAGTCAAACAGCATTTTGGACGGTGCAGTGGCCTTCTTCAAGGATGTTCAGCGCATACATATTCGACGGCAACGTCGTCACATCTTTGAAACAAAACAATCATAGGTTCATGCAAGCGGGCAGGGAAGGTTGATTTGTTGCGTTGCCATCCAATACATTCAGTGATAACATAGTACAAATAATCGCTAAGGAATTCCAGCCAGTCAAGATCAACGTCAGCAAGGAGGCTAAGGCCAGTTCCCTCTGGATTCGCCAAATTGTCCAAACGCGTCAATGACTCTAAGAACATCTCTATGCTGATGTTTTACAGAGTTATTACCGGTAAGCCAGATGTGGCTTCAATGTAATATAAATGAGCCGTATTCCTGGCCGCAAAACGTTAGTTGGTATTCATTAACAGTAACACATATAAATATGACTGATTTGGACGATCTGTTGTCGCATAAAAGCTCGAAGATATCTCTTTTTTTTTTCGAAGCATTCACAGCGGTCATTTTTCCTTCTCAATCGACGCTCATGACTTTTCAGATAGGGCGTTAATTGCAGATCTATTTTCTAATGTTAAGAATAATCTTGAACAAAATGGTTCATTCGCTTTTGAGACGATAGCAGGCGTTTCTGTAGATAACTTCATTACTTTACGTCCTCAACATAGTAATTTCCTTTCTTTCGCGTGTGCTTAAAAAAATTTCCCATCTTTTCAAACATAATCAGCCAATCCGAGTATCAATAAGTCCGCTTGATTACTTGTTTACAGCGTGGCTTCATATTACTACAGTATTAATTATTCGCGCAACGGATGAGTGAATTAAGTTGGTAAGACGTCAACATTTATAATAGATCAAGCCATAGGCATACAGTCTCATTATTTGGCACGGCAGTCTTGCATATAACTTATTTTGCCAAAATTCTGGCAGAATCGTTTCAGAAAAAGCATCGTATTTATTAACGTTTACACCATGGAAACAAAACCAGAAGTCAGTGAGCAAATAAATATTTTTCTCCGAATAAAGCATACGTAGCAGGTATGCAATTTCCACATTTATAACCTGCTCGCGCGATGAGTACCAGCCGTGTTGGTACGACATTTTTTTCTAGCGTTTAGCGCAACAACTTCGAAAAACAACGGACAGCGGGCACAGCGGGCGCTTGTGTTTGTCTCGCCTACTGTCCGTCGTTCTTGATGTACTTGCGCTAAACTCCACAATATCTGTTAGAATCTATTCTGGCGATTTTCCTACAGTAATTCCTCCGTTTTTTTTACTCGGGCCGAACACAAGAAAAAAAAATGGTGTAGACATTCGTCAGCGCCTTTTTATAATGTGGCCTCATCTTTGCACCTTTTAACCGGAACGCAAGATAGAACGTCAGATTGGGACCTTAACCAACTCTGTTGCGTCTAAATCTATACATACCGGCTTAGTGCTGGATAGATGGGTTTGTTTGGTCTCGTCCATGTTGTCGTTACCGGCTACGAAAGAAGGCTCTGCAGTATACCATATTCGAAATGTACAATAGGGGATTGGAAACAGTCATGAAACAGCAACATTCAGCTCGAAAGGGGGAAAAAAGAATACACGCAAAGTAAGTTTGCAGCGCAGGTGGTGTTAGAAAGCAGCCAAAAGGCACAGCTGTGCGTTCAATGTCACACTGCTGAAGATCACCCCGTGACAGGAAGCAGAATTCGTTGAATGTACTCACTTCCCACACAACATGTTTTCATCCACCGGCCCTTTACGATATCTTTAAACCACTGGCACCATCCTTCGCTGCGCCTCCTGAAGATGCACTTCACTCCGACGTGTGTGTCACATCAGTTCCAAAATATTTCAAGTAGATAACAATTACCTAAGTAACGCCGCGATATACGGGTTGGAGTAGGCAGCAGTTGTGGGAATTGTGAAGTTTGGCTTCATAATTTACCGCGCGCCCACGCGTGCCGCGGAGCGAGCTGAGCAGACGCCTTCCTCCTTTTTACCCGTGCAGGGAGCCAGACGCCTTTTCCACCTGCGGCACAACTGTCTCTCGAACCGGTCGCAAACGTAAACCACCACGTGGCCGCGGATCTGCGCACCCATTAGACTTAGCAAAGCACGCTACCGAAAGAAATGTAGGCAGCCAAAAGAGTAACTCTTAAAAAAATTTCATGAGCCATTCCACTCGGTGAAGGTGGATTACCAGCGAAGCTGTTTTGCACACGACACAGAGGTGACTCAGGACCTTGAACAAAGGTACGAACATATTTATTGCCGTGATCGGTGGTCACCGTGACGATAGGTAGGCACACACATTCGCTTATCAACTCTGTGATCAAATGCGTCCGTCACGCGAGACAATGAATGGCTCATACCCCATTAAGCAAGGGCTCATTATCATTAATCACCATCAGCCTATATTTATGTCCACTGCAGGACGAAGGCCTCTCCCTGCGATCTCCAATTACCTCTGTCTTTCGCTCGCTCATTCAACTTGGGCATGCAAATTTCCTAACTTCATCATCCCACCTAGTTTTCTGCCGGCCTCGACTGCACTTCCCTTTCCTTGGCACCCATTCTGTAACTGTAATTGTCCACTGGTTATCTATCTGCCCTATGCATTACATGGCCTGCCCAGCTCCATTTTCTTTGTCTTAATGTCAACTAGACTTTTGGCTGACGTCATTTGCTCTCTGATCCACACCATTCTCTTCCTGTATCTTAACGTTACCCCTAACATTTTTTCCATCGCTCATTGCTCTGTTGGTTCTTGTTCTCAATCTTCTTTGCTAACCTCCTAGTTTCTGCCCCATATGTTAGCACGGGTAGAATGCAATGATTGTACTTTTTTTTCTTTTTAACAACAGTGGTAACCTCCCAGTCAGGATTTGGTAATGCTTGTCGTATGCACTCTAACCCAATTTTATTCTGTGAATTTCTTTCTCGTGATCATTGTCCCTTGTGAGTAATTGACCTAGATAAACATACTCCTTTACATACTCCAGAGGCTGACTGGCGATCTTGAATTCTTGTTCCCTTGTCAGGCTATTGAACATCTCTTTGTCTTCTGTACAATGATCTTTAGCCCTGCTCTTATACTTTCTCGGCAAGGGCCTCACTCATTTGTTGCAATTCACCCAATTCATCTCCAGTTTTTTAGATCAGGACAATATTGTGACACAAGGTTGCAAACATCTGCAAACCAAAGGTTGTTTATATATTCGCCCTTGATCCTCACTCCTAAGCCTTCCCAATCTAATAGCTTAAGTACTTCTAAGCATGCAGTGATTAGCATTGGAGAGATTGTGTTTCCTCGCCGGACCGCTTTCTTGATAGGTAACTTTCTACTTTTCTTGTACTAGCTGCCTTTTCCAAGGTAGCTGTGGAATCATTGTAGATATTTCCCAAGATATTCACGTACGCCTCCTGAACTCCTTGATTACGCAATGCCTCTATGACGGCTGGTATCTCTACTGAATGAAATGCCTTTTCATATTCTATGAAATCCATACAAAAGAGGTTTATTGTACTCCGCAGATTTCTCGATTGCCAAAATGATGACATGTATATGATTCATGGTAGAATATCCCTTCCTGAAACGAGCCTGTTCTCTAGTTTGATTGAAGTTAACTGTTGCCCTGATTCTATTGGAAATTCTTTTTGGTTAATATATTATACGGTACTGAAAGCAAGTTAATGGGCCTATAATTTTTCAATTCTCTAACGTCTCCCTTCTTATGGATTAGTATAAGGTTAGCATTCTTCCAGTTCTCTGGCACACTTGAAGTCATGAGGCATTGCGTGTAAAGGGCAGCAAGCTTTTCAAGCATATGTCCTCCATCATTGATTAAATTGACTGTTATTTCAGCTTCTCCAGCCGCTTTCCCGCGGGTCATGTCTTGCTAGGTCCTTCTAAGTTAATCGCTTGTTATAGAAGGAGGCTCTTTATCCTGTTCATCACTACTTCAAATGAAAGTAGCTTGGCTGCTCTGGTAACGGTACAGGTCAGTATAAAATTCTTCCTTTGCTTTTTTTATGTAATTGAAAATTGCTAATGATATTACCCTGCTTACTCTTCAGTGTATACGTCATGCCTTGCCTTATGGAAAGTTTTCTTCTCGCTGATTTAATGCTGCGTCCATATTTTACGGCTTCCTCAATCTTTCCCACATTAGAAATTTGAATATCCCTTACTTTCTTCTGTTTGATCAGTGTTTACATTTCAGCGTATTCTATCTGATCTCTTGAATTTGACACTTTTCATGCTCTGTCGTTTCTTTATTACGTCATTTGTTACTTGGGAGAGCTTACCTACTGGTTTCCTTGGTGCCGTACCTCCCACTTCAATTGCTGCTTTCTAAATCAGCCTAGTTGCGGCTTCACTCATTACCTCTATGTTATCTGCATCTTTCCATTCTATAGATGCATATTTGTTTGCGAGAACCAGCCTGAATTGGTCTGCTTTTACCCTTACTGCGCCTAGGTTGTCGTGTTTCTTCATGACTAACTCTATTCTTTCTCTCTTAAAATTGAGAGATAAACCTAGAGCTCACTAACCTATGGTCACTGCACTTTAGCTTACCTAACAGTTTTACATCCTGCACTATGCTGGGATCGTCCGAGAGTATTAAATCTATTTCGTTTCTTTTTTCTTCATTAGGGCTTATTCAGGTCCACTTTCTGTTGCTAAGCTTCCAGAAGAAAGTATTCATTAGGAGCCTACTTCTTTCCGCGAATTATACCAACATCTCCCCTCTAGTTTTTCTAGAATCCATGCCGTTCTTGCCAATTGCTTGCTCGCAAGCCGGCTTTTTCCCCACTTTTGCATTGAAATCACCCATGACTACAATATACTCAGTTTGCACCTTGGTCATCGCTAATTCAACATCTTCCTAAAAATGTTCTATTTCTTCTTCATCATGACGGTAGGTTGGGGCGTAGGCTTGTACTACCTTTATTCTATACCACCTACTCAGCTTTATTACTACGTCTGCTCCCCTCTCAATAATGCTGTAGAATTCTTCAATGTGTGAGGGCTGGACGTGAAGGCTAGGGACGTTAGGGACCATGTCGCTCCTCGGCATCGACCTAATACGGGAAGAATTGTCGCGTCGCCAGCTGGACACCTCCGGTTCGAAAGAGGACCTACTGCAGCGATTGGATATCGACCTTCGTCAGCAGCGTGAGGTGACCCCTCCAGCGGAATCCAACGTGTCCGCTTCGATTGGTGCACCAACTTTTACCCTTGAGCAAGCCACGGTACAGAGTCTTGTCTTGCTGTTTCAGCAGCTGCCTCGCCCTGCAGCAACGGTGACTACACTACCGGATTTGTCACCTTCCATCCCGCAGTTTGACGGCTCTCACAGCCACAATGTTAATGTATGGCTTGATGACGTGCGACGAGTCCAGCAGCTTGCTTCGTGGGACGATGCCACCACACGCCTGATAGCTGCTAGCAAGCTGAAAGGTACTGCACGAAACTGGCATCTCGCGTTCGGGAACCAGTAGGCAACCTGGGCCATGTGGAGCGCGGCCCTCAAGGGCACTTTTTGCACAGAATTTTCCCTCATCGAGTGGCAAGAGCAGGATATGAAAGTATCCCAAACACCATCCGAAAGCTTGCACCAGTATGCCTTTGCCATGTTGAGAGTAATTGAGCGTTGACCAGTCAAGCTCTCCGATGCCCAAAAGATCGACTGTCTGCTGCATGGCTTACGCGAACAACACATCTTTGCCGCAATCGCAGCGAACAGGCGCCCACGGTATCTGATTTGATTACCACCTACACTAGCCTCGACAAGAGTACACAACATATCCAAGCTAACGTAATCCCGTCGCCTTTTGTCGGTTCCATGAAGCCGCCGCCGCAGTTATTTCGTACCTCTAAGCCTCTAGAACGTCAGCAACCTCACCCAGAATCATCGGCTCTACTGTCCTGCGAGGTGCAACATCAAAACCACGCAATTCAGAGCTATCCACGGATCAACAATAAGCTAAGTATACAGCTGTATCGGTACAGTACGGCGCCCCAGCCTTTCGTAGTGACCAGGACCTAGTTCAAGCTGTCTGCTACCAATGTCATGCATAGGGACATCTGTAATCCAAATGCCCTACACGTGCAAGCTGCTTACTAAAACCACCATCGTCAGCAACTTCAACCATGCCCAAAGCACCAGCTGCATCCCGCCTTGTACAGTTCGCCCGTTACGCGCGACGACTCGCAGCAGTAGTGCCCCTTTTTCCACGAGCTGTCATGGGAGCCGGTGAATGCGCAGCGTTTCCTGACTCGGGATCCAAAATGACCCTGTTATTTAGAGCCCGTGTGCCTGCTAGCATGATCATCCCCTGGACGGAGCCCCCTCTTGCTGAACTTAGACATCGTAACAAGCGCTGATGGACGGGAACACAAAGAAGAGACAAGTAGACTGAACGGGTGCTAGACATAAACACATCTGTAAACTGTAAACACATCTATGAACTCAAGCACGAACTTCACGCCATTACAGCTTCTGCATGGCTATGTACCTAAAATTCCGCTTAAACAACGGCGCACATTCCAGCAATCCGCCCTTGCCGAGCGCATCCTCGACACGACAGTGCACCGCTCCGAAGCAGCCGCCAACTCGGAAGCGGCTCAAACTGCGCGCAAAGAGCACTACGATCACAGCCACCATCCTCACACCTTTACTGTCGGTGACCTGGTCTGGGTTACACGACAGGTTCCAGTGCCCCATGAGAAAATGGCGCCCCGCTTCAATGGTGTTTACCGCCTCACTGAGCAACTTACTCCATCAACTTATAGTTTTACGTGTGTTAAGTTTGTTAAGTTTACGTGTGTTAAGTTTAAGAACCGCAGCGATGGCCTAGCGGTAGAGCATCCGCCTCGTATGCGGGAGGTACCGAGTTCAAATCCCGGTGCCGCCGGGAACCCACCGGTTTCTCTAATGGGTAGAGATGTCCTCTGGCCTGGTGCTCGGCTGTCGTGGGGGTCCACATCTCGAAAGAGGGCCCAATAGAGATTTCAGCTGTTGTCTCTGGGCGCCTCTTGTCCAACCACAGACGGCCTTGTAGACGAGCATCCGCCGCGGCTGTGGGAGGCAAGTGCTGCCGCAGGGTACCTACCGGTAAAATAGGTACAAGCGCGCTCCCAGCCTGGTGCTCAGCCATTTGGGACCTCAACGCTTGGAAAGGGGTGTTTGACCTCAACCCGAAGGTGCCCCCACCTCAATAGGTGCTTTGGGTGGCACATGGGAAATGACCGCCATGGGAGCGGCCCAGACACCACTTGATTTCCGTGCTCACGTTGGTTTCGACGGGAATTCAGGGCGCAGGCTCCTTTCCCAAGCGTATCACCCCTGAAGGAAGCCGAACGCCAGGCCGGGGTACGCTTGTACCCTTTTGAACCAGTGGGTTAAGAAAGGAAAACAGAGAAGTGAAAGCTAGCATGGAAATGATTAACCAATGTTTCGAAGAAATGAATGCTACCATGAAAGCCATTCAGAAGGAAAACGCAGATATTAAGGCTCAAAATGCTTGCCTTTTGTCTGAGTGTGCACTGCTAAAGAAACAGGTGCAAGCGAATGAACTAAAAATATTGCAACTGGAGCAGTATTCAAGAAACAAAAACCTTGAAATCAAAGGTATTCCAATGTCGCAGGATGAAAGTCTCCCGCAAATTTTACAGAACATTGGCAATGCTATTGATGAACCCATTGTACAGGGCGATGTTGAGGCATGCCACAGGATTCCAACAAAAGTTTCAACACAGTCGAACATTCTTGTACAGTTTTGCAGTAGATCGAAACGCGATGCAGTTTTGGGAAAATCTAGAAAGAAAAGGCTCTCAGCCTCTGATATTGGTTTCGCACAGTCTGCCGCAGTATATATCAACGAACATTTATGTTTCGAACTAAAGAAGCTGCTGGGCATGACGATCGCGAAAAAGAAAGAAAAGAACTGGCGTTTTGCATGGACAAAAGACGGCAAAATTTTCGCAAGAAAAACTGAGTCGTCCCGAGCACTGCGCATAGCTTGCGTCTCGGATCTTGATAAGATCGACTAGAGAAAGGATTTCTTTCGGTGACGTGATGCCCACGAACACCTCTTGTCGTGCTCATCTTTCGCCTTGCGATGTGGGTAACTTATATGCAAGAAATAAAAATTCATTATCTTTCATCCACATAAACGCACAATCAGCACGAAACAAGGAAGACCAAATTGTTGCGCTTACTGCCTCATTTGGTTTCACTCCAGATGTGCTGATGATAACTGAAACTTGGTATAAAAATGAAATAGATGTGCTTAAGTTGCCCGGTTATAAATCATTTTTCCTAAATCGACCCACTCGAAGAGGAGGAGGCGTTATGTTGATGACAAAAAACACGTTGCAATGCCAACTAATTGAGTCATTTTCCCTTGTTACTAAAGATTATGAAGTGCTTTCAATTAAAGGCAATGATAATGTGTATTGTGTTCTATATAGACCTCCAAATACATGTATACCAAACTTTCTGTCCTTTATAGACGAGTACCTAAGCTGGATTAACGATAATGGATTCAAGCTCATTATGGCAGGTGATATAAACATTGACTTGTTAAAGACTTCTAAACCGAGTGAACAATTATATAGGACCCTTGAATCTAATGGTTTTGAAAATGTAGTAAATTCTCCGACTCATATTTCGCATGGTTCAACTACACTAATAGACGTCTTTATAACTAATATTGAAAATACAAATTTATCATCAGGTGTTATAGGCAGCCACATCAGCGATCACCTCCCAATTTTTTTATTCTTGAAACTAACCGCACCTATTGGAACCGCGAATGACTTTCATTTGACTGTACGAGACGTAAACGCACACAGTTTAAACAATTTTCGCAATGAAATATTGCTTATTGACTGGTCACCTCTACTGCTAATTACAGACCCCGAGACCGCTTACGAATATTTTCACGAAAAGTTTAAAGCTGCTTATGAGAAATGTTTTAGGTACAAAGTTCTTAAACCTGCGCACAAAAGTAGAAAGCCATGGGTTACAAAACAGTGTTTACAAGAAATACGCACAAAAAACCGCTTATTCGATGCCTTTATTTCAACGCGGTCTCAAGAAATTTTGCGTCAATTTAGGGTACAAAGGAATAAAGTTAATAGTCTTCTACGTCGTGAGAAAAGAGCGTACTTACAAAATTTATTTAGCGATGACATTATGAAAAAATCAGATATTGTTTGGAAGCGTATTAATACAGTTCTTGGCCGAAGTGGCTGTAAGGAGACTATTAGAGAAATAACGATTGATGGAAATGTAATATCAGAAAAGGAACTGGCAGAAACTTTCAACAATTATTTCACCAATTTAGTAAAGAGTTCTTACGATCCAAATTCCTTGAATTATCTAAGTTCAAGGATCAGCCAGTCGGCATTCTTGAGTCCTACGACAGATAATGAAATAATTAGCACTTTCTTACCCATCAGAAATAGTAAATGTTGCGATGCCGACGGTTTTGAAATCGGGCCTGCAAAGTACGTACTAGATGCCATCACTCCGGCATTGACACACATTTACAACCTCGTTTTATCTGATGGTACTTTTCCAAAAAGCCTCCAGGTTGCTAAAGTTAAAGTATTACACAAGGGCGGTGATAAAAACGATTTAACTAACTATAGACCAATATCCGTCTTGCCAATTTTTTCAAAACCTCTCGAAAAACTAATTCACAGCCGCATCACATCCTTTATAACTAAGCATAAATTAATGACAAATATGCAGTTTGGATTTACGAAAGGTCAGTCTACTGAAACTGCCCTTCTAACGCAAAAAGAAATTATATTAGATTCTTTCGAACGTCAGCTATGTACATTGGGTATTTTTGTCGACTACTCAAAAGCCTTCGACTCCATAAATCATACTACCCTACTAGAAAAGTTGAACTATTATGGCTTTCGAGGCGTTTTTCTGAAATTAATGGAATCATATCTTCAACACCGCATGCAACAAGTAGTTATAAACAGTCACACGTCTGATTTGAAACCACTTGACGCAGGAGTACCACAGGGAAGTATTTTGGGGCCCTTGCTTTTTTGTATTTATATTAATGATTTGGTGAGCATTGATAATGACGTAAAATTTATTGTATATGCAGACGACACTACAATTCTAGTAACCGCAAAAGATGCTGAACATATCATGATTAAAGCCAACAAGGTTCTGTTAAAATTATCCTCTTGGAGTATCGCGAACTCGTTAACAATAAATGTTAATAAAACAAAGGCTGTACTTTTTAGGCCAAAAAATCGAAACATTGATACTCGTACCACTCTACAGCTTAATAACTCCATTTTGCCAATTGTTCCTTCTTTTAAGTGTCTTGGCGTCGTATTTGAGCAACATTTGTCGTGGAATGCTCACGTGGAAATGGTAATGGGTAAGCTCTCTCGGGTGACTGGAATACTATGAAAATTGCGTTTTTTCCTTCCAGAAAGTATTAAACTTCTTCTGTACAAATCACTGTTCTTATCATACATAAACTATTGCAATCTTGTCTGGGGCACTACAACGCTTTCTAATATCAATACACTGCATAGAATGCAGAAAAAGGCCGTACGTTGTATCCTAGACGTTCCTTACTTAACGCCAACTAGAGCTCTATTTGAAAAGCTGAATTTGCTACCTATGCCCAACATTTACGAAAACATGTTAATACGAAGCTATACAACCAGTATTAAAAAAAGCAACGACAGCCTAAAACGTATATCTAACTTGGTACCAAACCATAAAACGGTCAATACAAGGAGCTCGGAAATATGGGAATTACCGAGGCCTAGAACAAATTACACCTATCAAATGCTTCGTTTTCGACTACCTTACCATTTAAACAAGGCAAACATAACATAATGCTTTATTTTTTTAATGCTAGTATAAAGATGTATCTAAATGCAAGTGTGTATGCAAACGTTCTTTCTTTGATGCGGTGTATTTCCTGTATAATAATTATTTTTGTTTTGATTTGTACTATGTGTATCACGACCTTTTTATATAAAGCTGTATAAACTATTACATACATTGTGTCCCATAAAAGCTTTTATAAAGGTTTTGTATAAAGCTTGTGTATATAGTGTTGTATGTTTTTGACTGTTGTTAAGTTTCTGTTTATTGTTTTTGTGATGTATTTTGCAAGTACTAGCTGTACTTCTAAAAAAATTACTCAATATGTATGTCATATGATTTCCTTTATGTGCTTTATTTCCTCATGGTAATACTGATAATGGCTTCACAGTTATTAGTGTGGACATTCACCTTTTCTATTTTCTTGTGTTAGACTGTGTTTATCCTTTGTTGTTTTGTTGCTGCCTTTAAAACGGGGCCATGGACCACGTCAAGCCTTGCTGGCTTTTTGTCCACGGTCCTCAACATCTGCTGTATGTTGGAATAAATTTTGATTTGATTTGATTTGTTTTGATTTGATCTCCTCTTGTATATCAACCACGAACACTGCACGAGTCCCAGCTCAATCCCGACGTGCCCCCAGTTTCTCCAGTGACCGAGCAACTACCTATGCTCAACGTAGAGACCAACAACAACCCAGAAGTGAACAACGTCACCTACACAGCGCGGCAACAGTCTCAGCGGCCACAACGCACTCGACGGCTGCCTAGCCACTTTGACGACTTTGTGTTAGAATGAGATGTGTTATCGCGGCTGTGTCACTGTGTGACCGTTATGGACAGTGTACTAAACTTACTGACCACGGGACTTGGTCAATCAGACTGGGGTGGAGTGTGGGGGCACCCTAACGTCCCTAGGGCTAGGGACGCTAGGGAGGCATGGCATCTCGAGGCGAAATAACTTCTTCAACAGAACGCGTTTATTTCATCGCTCAACCGAAATGTGACCGCCCACGCCGGCGGCGAGAACAAGAGAAAGAAAGAGCGACCGTAAGAGCCTGCGCCTCGCTTGGGCCTGGTCTCATGTAGGCGTAAAGGAGGCGTCGGAGGTGGCGCTAGCGATCAGTTACGCTAATACTGGACGCTAACATATACGGGCGCTCGCACCAGCCCTCACATCTGGCGCAGTCGACACCCGAGCCTCTGCCAAGCAGCTGAGTGGCTTGGAACTAACATATACGGGCACTCACAAATGTTGCCCGCTATGTCCTTATGGATTGGAAGTCCTACCCCATATTCTTCTAACCTCACTAAGGCCAATAATATCACAGGCAATGCCTGAGAATTCCTCAAACAGCCCTGCTAAGCTAGCCTCACTCGAAAGCGTTCGCGTTTGGAACGTTGTCAGGTTCTGTTTCCAATGGCGGCTGTCCGGATCCATTGATTCTTCGGACCCTCTGACGCGTCGCAGGTCTGACCGCCGCCTTGGTCAGGTGCTTCGCAACCACTGGGGACTGAGGGCCATGGGTTAATTGCTGGCGTCATGAGGGAGGAAGCGGCCAATACTGCGCCAGGGAAGCCAATCAGGGTCGTAGCCAGAAATTTTAGGCGGGGGGGGGGGGAGGTTCACCGGCCTGACTGGGGGGAGGAGGGGGGGGGGGCATGCGTCTGCTTTGCTCTGCGTGACATGATTGATAATAAATATCGGTAATTTAAGCAGACTCTATACATGTACTGCAACGACATCGGACCCTCCCTCCCCCCCCCCCTCCCCTGGCGCATGCGTGCGCTTGTGAAGAAATTAAGTAAAAAGTAAGGTAAGCGCAGTAAAATACAGTACGTACGACAGGTACAGTGGGCGTTTGGAACAACGGTCTCTCATCGCGCCACTGCATGAACCAGTCTTAGAAAACGCATCATTGAGACGACCCGCCCGATCGGAGAAGACATAATTAATTGTTAATCTCCGTTAAGCGTAGATGGCGTCGTCCTCGTCGGGACGAAAGGCGTTTCACAAGTCAATTACGGCTATACACGTCAAAATGCACGTGTGACCAGGCTATACCTACTCCCATAGCAATAGCTTGTTCGCTGCGTTTTTGCGCTAGAAAACTTAAATACGCGCAAAAACGCGTAATGCATTTTTTTTTCAAAGCTTTCGTCGCCCTGCTCCCTCATACGAGAGGGTTGCATTTCCTGTGGCAAGTGCATGGGCCGCTGTGCCTTCCGCTGTGTGCGAGCGTGCAGCCGTCATTTGCCTTGACGTCAACAGATTCAGAATTGTACAGAATATTTCACCGCACAGCATAGATATGGCATGTGTACGCATTTTAAGTAGTGCGTGCAACTCATTTCTGCTTCACTTACGCCGGTGCAAACAGGAAGCGGCCTTGTACCTCACAGAATCTCGACTGATTGGCGTACTAGTGATGCAGGAATGAACTCCGGTCTTGTTCAGTGCATACTGCACATTATCAATTTCTCAGGACGCGTGAACTCCGACAAAGAACTGTCAGCGCCTGCAACAACAGTTTACTCACGCTGTACTGCGCACAGCAGTAATCCATGTTTGTCGGCTGTCTGTTTCGTGCATTCTGTTTCGAGTCGGTGGAATTTCACTGCTGGCGTCAACCCCTTCGTGTGTACATTGGTGGTTTGGGATTCCACAACACAACAGAAACTACCAGCCTTGCGTAATTGCTGGTTTGGGAGTCAACAACACAACAGTAACTACCATCCTTCCGTAGGGGCGTAATCGCAAACGAGAGACGTTTCGCGCGAAGACTAAAGCTACGTTCACACTTGGCAAGCGGCATGCTAGCGGCCGGAAAATCTTTTCCGCGTATGTCCAAGTTGTTCACATCTGTTTTGCTACCGCCGCGGCCGCCGCTGTCGCTTGCGTCCACATCCATCTAGTCTGCGTACGTTTGTCTGCAAGGTGGCGCTCATTATCACATTATTTCGAGCGGTATGTTCATTCATTGACCCACCCGTCATCAAGAGTGATCATTTTGCGCAACTTCGCGTGTCATCTGCGACCTTCGGTAAATTCCTCGTTGGCGTTCCGCAATTCTCCTCACATGGGCGCGGTAGCGCCGATTCACAGGTTGGTGTCTATAGGCGTGATTATATTTCTTTAATAGCTTTTATTTATAAGTTGTAATAATATTTCATCATTTCGTATTATTGTCAGCGCCTCCAGGACACCAAAGCGGCAACGGGAACACCAAAGCTAAAACCCGGGCTGGCCCTTGTGTTGGGGCTCGCCGAAGCCTGCGCGTCCTACGTGAGACCTACGCTCCTAATCTATCGTCGCGACTTGAAAAGCACCCCGCGACTTCGGCAACATACCGTGCACATACGAGGAGAATTATGGAGCGCCAACGAGGAATCAGCCTAACTATTGTCTGCCATGGAAGAAGAGATGGCTTTTATACTTCTACCTACTTGTTATCAAGAAATGGACAATGAATAAACGGAAGACGCGGACACCTCGGAAACGGCGGTGGTGGGTTCGCCTGGCTTTGCTAAAGTGTTAGAAGTTAAGCCACGCCAAGGCTTCGTTGCCGCACCTCCGGTCGCGCGACGTTGAATACTATCGCGAGTATTGCTGACAGTAAGTTTTAGTACCACTCTTGTCGTAGAGCAAGGGGTGGTTCTTGATCGCGTCGATCAGCATTGCAGCCTACACTTTTGGTACCATGTTCAATTTTACGACTGGATGTTTATATGCTAGTGTAGCTTCCGGTCGAGCAGAATGACTTTCCGCCGCGTTTCCGCTTCGCCATGGCGAAGAAATCGGTCCGAGACTGATTTTCTGGCAGTTTTGCCGCCTAGGCGGGCGGATTTTTGCAAGATTTTGCCGCTTCCGCCAGCTTCGAGACCAAGTGATCCTGCACGAGCGCGGCCTAACCGGCACCTGAAGGGAAGCGGCGGAAATGTATACCGGAAATTTCGACCTCCTGGGGTCTTTCACGTGCACCTAAATCTAAACGGGCCTCGAGCATTTTAGCCTTCATCTGAAATGCGGCTGATGCATTTGTTGCTTGCATTTGTTGCGCATTTCTTGCTTCAGAATGCGGCCGCCACTGTCGTCACATTCTCGCCAAAAACCTCACAGAGTGTCAACGCCTTGACAAACACCGTGACAGTTTTTTCCATGTGCAAACATGATTCGCTGTAAATTACCAACCCAAACGGAAGCGCCAAGGAATGAAATTGTGATAGTAGCCCCGGTTTCTTGAATTATGTCAGCGCGAAGCGACGAGAACAAAGGGTGGGTAAGTGGGGGGAGGGGGGGGGTGCAACAAATTTCAGGGAGGGCGGTTGACCCCCCCCCCCCCCCCCCGCCCCCCCCCCCGCCGGGCGACTTGCCGCTCGAGGCACTTCGCGTGTATTCGCGAGCTTCTTTCACGCTCGGAAAAACACATTTATGTAGCACGTTTTGGGCAACAGCAAGCTGTATCGGTAGTTTTTCGTGGTGCTCTACAATTTTCTCATTGACGCTTTCATATTTAGGACAGTACTTTTCGAGTTAGATAATTAATTACAATTACCTAATTAAATCTCAGAAGCGAAAAAATTACTCGCGGCTACTCCACAGCACTGGAAACAATACGCGATAGGTTTGCTTCGCGTAACGCCGTTCCTCTTTTTTTAAATCGTGCTGCGTGATAGCGGGGACAGCCTGTATGTATATATATATATATATATATATATATATATATATATGGAAGTGTTATTCATATACTGTACGACTTCGGCAGAAATACTATATATATAGGTTTTGCCTGCTATTCTTAGTATTTCTGCCGAAGTCGTACAGTATATGAATAACACTTCCATATACATACATACATATATATATATATATATATATATATATATATATATATATACATATGAACAAATTGATATACTGTGCGACGTCGAATAGTCGTTTCCGTTCGAATGTAACGCATAACAGCACTATTGAAGTCTCAAGGGTGAGTGACCGATGCAAGTAAGGACTGTATGGTATGATTGTGCTGCCAGAGAGTCGTGGCTGTTGCGCACAGGCGCAGTTCCTGAGAGAATTAACGTACGAGTGTTAATAAGAGCTGCTTAACAAGTGCCCAGCTGTCATTCAATTTTGGGGCAGCATGTACATCTGCTAACTCGATTCAGACAAGGAAAACTTTGACAGTCTCACCATGTTTGCAACCCATTAAAACTGGGTATCCCATGATGTAGCACACTTCTTCAACGAACATAACAGATCTGCACATATCTATACGCGTATGTGAGACATTCCGTTCTTTTATTTGTTTCATTATGGTCGTTATTAGTGCACCGGATAAATGAAAGTCGCGCCGGTCCCGTTATTGTTACTGCGGCAGTAAAGGAACCCATAAGGTTCGCGCGGACTGCTGCAAGCACCATCATTACAGAAACCTCGTAGTCCTCATTTCGTTCCAAGAGCAAGCTTAATTTAAAGAAAAACGCGTTTTCCTAGATTGCAACTGCCCGCTACCGAGCTGGAAGGCGCCTAACGTAGCATTCGATATTCCCGCTTTTGGCCGCCAACAACGTTCCCCGGTATAACATAGCGCTAGAAAAACTCGCAGCAATACTCATTGCTACGCTTGTTTGCGTACGCTGCTGGTATTGCGATATTTTCCCCAGATAGGATAACACCAATGAGGTGACCCGGGCACTGTTGTGCAGTGTGCATGTCATCCACGTGTTACTGCCGAAGCAAAGCCGCTCCATATGGGTGTCGCAATTTCGTGAGCCTCTGTTTATCCTGCCAGAGTGTCACGCCTCCGAAATGCGACATGATCGACCCATGTATACCGTGAAATTTAACGAAACTAACGTGGCCACGATTTAATTTTCCCCCCTGAAGTTAAGGTTAAAAAAAGTGGTGCTTTCATTCTCACTTTAACGCACACGGGTTGCTTTTCCATGATGCGCTCTAGCTTCTAGGTGCCCTTGTCACGGCCCAGCATTTATTTTGACGAGGCTGCGAGCCGCGCATATGCGCTGAACGAGCTCAACAGTTGGTAGCGCTCTCACCCACCAGGAGACACTTGGGGCAGCGGTGGTTCGTTTCCAATATATGATGCTTCATAATACAGATGGTAGTAATATTGTGTAGCAAGAGTCTTGCTACACAATAAGTAAGAGTTTTTGGACTCTTTTTTTTTTGCGAGTTCTGTTTTGCGAGTTTAAAGCTCTCTCGTCGGAGAGTCATTGGGCCCAAAAGAGAGTTGACGCGTCTCTTCACGGAGACTTAGCAAGCAGGACGTACCTACAAGAGTAACACACTCTCTTTTTTTTTTTTCTCAGAGTTTAGGAGATGAGTTCTTCAAGTATCACTACAGGTAAGTTGTGGGCACGATAACTGGGAACGTTCTCTGCGTCTTCGCGTATCTTCTACCTGTGATAACTTGATGTGACCACCTGCCTAGCCCGCATCGCCCGGTCGTGGAGCCTCCCGTGTCCGGTTGATGTGAGGGGCTCCAAGTTCGGGTCGTCCTCGCGACATCTAAAAAGCCGATGTGAGTTAACGGCAAATGCGATACCACGGTAACTAAACACATTCCCCGATTTTATGAACGTCCGTAGTATATATATATATATATATATATATATATATATATATATATATATATATTAATTCATAGTATTAGTTTTATTTTCGTACAACGTTGAAACTGTCATGGTATTCGTTTGTTCCCCCTACACGTGCATAAAACATATCAAAGTCCGACAGAAAAGGGCTGCGACAAATCTGCGTTTTGAAAGGCGCATTACACGATTTGTTTGCGTCTCCGTTGGTTTCGTTATGCACGGAAACGCAACGAGCACTCGGGTAGATTCTTCGGTTCAGCCCATTGTCGTAAAAGTTCGCCCTTCGAGCGTAGCAGTTGTTTCCATGTCGCTTCGTGAGATTTGAATTGTGGCGTGCACAATCCAGGTACGACGACATCACAAACATTGCGAACGAGAGAATCCCGAGGAGTAGTACGCGAAAAAGAAACCATACCGCCGAGGCGCGACTGCGCCGGCGGTATGGTTTCTTTTCGACGGCATAATACATCGACGACAAAGTTCCCTCCCTCTAGTGCGCGCAACGAAAAAAAGAAAAACAACCATAAAAAGACGCCGCGACGCAGCGCCCGGCGCCAACCCGTCTATGTCCAGCCGTCGGCGAAAAACCCTGCTCGCCCCTGGAAACGGCCGCCGCGTCGGACTTCTAGAGAACTATCGAATGATCGCGAAAGAAAATCATCACGTGACGCCGAGTGACGCCGCCACGGTTGGAAGGTGCCAGTGAAGTCTAGAACGTTCGCTAGGTTCCACTGTGCTGCACGCTAAAAAAGACACAAGAACCTTTTGGAGTAGAGTAGCAGTCTGGCTCAGTTGGTACATACTGAATAGTAAAAACCAGTCAAAAGACGAAGGACAGAGAAGAGACGTGGCACACACGACGACTTGACTAACAACTGTGCTTTATTGAAAAACCCCGTCTCTCAGGAAAACCCGGCGAGCATGCGCAGCTCAAAAGCCGACACCCACACACAAACAAAGGTGATTGCAAAACGCCACGTAGCTAACGCTAGAGCGATAGGAAACTAAGTTCCTTCTGCATCAGTGAGAGAGAGGTAGAACTGATGCAATTATCCCCTAGCAAATTGATATGGTAAGCTTCGAGAATTTCACGCTCCGTCTTGCCCTTGCCCCTACCAAGGATTTTAACATTGGAAAAAAGCGGGACGCAACCGCATTCCTGACAATGGCGAGGCAGATTTGCTCCATCAGAGGTATTCCAAGAATTGTAGTGTTCTCGCAGCCTCTCATTAATACACCGGCCTGTTTGACCGATGTAAACTTTTTCACAAATCAGCGGAAGCTCATACACCACACGTGTAGCACAAGGAATGTAACCGTTGTCATGACACGCGGGGGGTCTATTCCTGCCGCACGCCACACGTGAGCAAAGGCCTGAAAGTTTGCAGGGAGCAGAAAAAACAACGTTAACGCCCTGCCTCGCAGCAACTTTCTTGACGTTGTGGGAGTCCCCCCTGAAAATAGGGCATCAGTTGAAGTCTATTCCGTTCAGCCGCCGTTGGGTCAGCCCTTTTTTTGCTCTCGCCTCTTAACCTTTTGCAGCAAAGTTTCTGCCACTGCCTTCAAAAGCACTTTTGGGAAACCAGCAGTCACCAAACGATCGAACTGGTTGTCAAAACTTGATTTTATGCTCTGGTGACAACTCTTTTTCAAGGCATTTCGAAAACAATTCATAGGAATCCCTCTCTTAAGGACTTTTGAGTGTGGCCATCGTCAAGAAACGTTAGTTCAATTTCTAAAAATCTAATCGAGTGGTTAGTAGGCAGTTCATGTGTAAAGCAAAGTGCACTCGAACAAGCCTTAAAAACCGTTAAGACTTGGTCAAGTACGACAGGCAAGGAGTCATTCGGTGAAAGATTTAAAATAATCAAGAAATCGTCAGCATATCTGAAAACTTGGCACACACGTTTATCAAGAAGAGAGCCTTGAAGTATGTTGTGAAACTTCGCTAAAGATATCTGGCATAGGACTGGTGCAACGCTAGCCTCTATACAGATTCCTTTCTTCTGTATGAAGAGGGAGTCCTTGAAAACTACTACGGTGGAGGAAAGGTACACTGTTAACAGTTCCAAGAACGCTTCAACAGAGACTCCACAAGCATTTTGGAAGGCGACTAGGCCATTCTGATCAATCTGTTCACGCACCGCGGCAAACAGTTCACCATGAGGTATGCTATAAAACAAGTCCTCTATGTCCGCAGTAAAGGCACTGTTGGCACCAGGAATGCCATTGCTGAGCACTTCAACTACTGCCGAAGCATTCACTACACTGCAAGGGTCTGGAACGGAAAGGGACTGCAAGTGAAGCTGAAAAAACTGACCCACCACCTTCTGCCAAGTGCCTGCCTCTGTAACGATAGCCCTTAACGGGCACTCAACCTTGTGGGTTTTTGCTGTCAAGAACACTTGAAGTGATTTCCTTTGCATTTCTTCACCTTTTGAGACAGGGTTAACAAATTATTGGCCTTTAGGAAACTAACAGCTGAAGACTTCAGATTTGAGGGCTTCCGTTGCGTAGGCTGGAAGTTCTTGGCCACTGCAGTCAATGCTTTCTCGCCGACGGTGCTTGTGGGAAGGACCACAAACCCTCCCTCCTTGTCCGCTTGAAGTAGAGTCAAATGGTTATCGATGAAGTGGTCCACGACACGGCGAAGGACACGGTTACTGCGCTTTTGTTGATTGGCATCTACCTTGCGTAGAGCGTCGATCCCTTCAGACAGACACCGTTGCTTCTCATCTTTGTCAGCTTTCTCTGCTACGCGGCGTACACTGGCAAGAAGTTCATGGCCGCTGACACAGTGCTCCAAACTGTATTTGGGGCCATTCTGAAGAAGCTCATGAATATCCTCAGGAACCGATGCTCCTTCCAGATAGGTAACAGAGCCTCTGTGGACCATGGGACGTTCCTTTTTTCGCAAGTGCCGGCGCACCTGATTCCAATACACCTCAGTTGCTTGGCCTGCCAGACGTCGGTGTTCTTGGAGGCAACGGACGCCGGAAGGTTCACCACGTCCGGAGAGGCACATACCCGAAGCCAGTCATGCAGGAGTCTCACCTGTCTCCAGCACTCCGATTTCTATATCTTGGCTATCCGCTTCCAATGCCCCGAAGACGGCTCCAAAAAGCCGAAGAAGGCCACGAGCTCCTTGGGTACCGAGTCCTATGGTCCACAGAGGCTGTGTTACCTATCTGGAAGTTATCTGTTAACTTCTTGCCAGTGTACGCCGCGTAGCAGAGAAAGCTGACAAAGATGAGAAGCAACGGTGTCTGTCTGAAGGGATCGACGCTCTACGCAAGTAGATGGCAATCAACAAAAGCGCAGTAACCGTGTCCTTCGCCGTGTCGTGGACCACTTCATCGATAACCATTTGACTCTACTTCAAGCGGACAAAGAGGGAGGGTTTGTGGTCCTTCCCACAAGCACCTTCGGCGAGAAAGCATTGACTGCAGTGGCCAAGAACTTCCAGCCTACGCAACGGAAGCCCTCAAATCTGAAGTCTTCACTGCAAAAACCCACAAGGTTGAGTGCCCGTTAAGGGCTATTGTTACAGAGGCAGGCACTTGGCAGAAGGTGGTGGGTCAGTTTTTGCAGCTTCACTTGTAGTCCCTTCCGTTCCGGACCCTTACGGTGTAGTGAATGCTTCGGCAGTAGTTGAAGTGCTCAGCAATGGCATTCCTGGTGCCAACAGTGCCTTTTCTGTGGACATAGAGGACTTGTTTTATAGCATACCTCATGGTGAACTGTTTCCCGCGGTGCGTGAACTGATTGATCAGAATGGCCTAGTCGCCTTCCAAAATGCTTGCGGAGTCTCTGTTGATGCGTTCTTGGATCTGTTAACAGTGTACCTTTCCACCACCGTAGTAGTTTTCAAGGACTCCCTCTTCATACAGAAGAAAGGAATCTGTATAGGGGCTAGCGTTGCATCAGTCCTATGCCAGATATTTTTAGCGCAGTTTGACAACATACTTCAAGGCTCTCTTCTTGATAAACGTGTGTGCCAAGTTTTCAGATATGTTGACGATTTCTTGATTATTTTAAATCTTTCACCGAATGACTCCTTGCCTGTCGTAGTTGACCAGGTCTTAACGGTTTTTAAGGCTTGTTCGAGTGCACTTTGCTTTACACATGAACTGCCTACTAACCACTCGATTAGATTTTTAGAAATTGAACTAACTTTTCTTGACGATGGCCATGTGTGCTGGTGCTTCTTGCCGAGGAGTAAAAAGGCTTTGTTACCGTACGCGTCCGCACACTCAAAAGTCGTTAAGAGAGGGGTTGCTATGAATTGTTTTCGAAATGTTGTAAAAAAGAGTTGCCACCAGAGCATAAAATCAAGTTTTGACAACCAGTTCGATCGTTTGGTGACCGCTGGTTTCCCAAAAGCACTTTTGAAGGCAGTGGCAGAAACTTTGCTGCAAAAGATTAAGAGGCGAGAGCAAAAAAGGGCTGACCCAACGGCGGCTGAACGGAATAGACTTGAAGTGATGCCCTATGTTCATAGGGTCTCCCACAACGTCAAGAAAGTTGCTGCGAGGCAGGGCGTTAACGTTGTTTTTTCTGCTCCCTGCAAACTTTCACGCCTTTGCACACGTGTGGCTCGCGGCAGGAATAGACCCCCCGCGTGTCATGACAACGGTTACATTCCTTGTGCTACACGTGTGGTGTATGAGCTTCCGCTGATTTGTGAAAAAGTTTACATCGGTCAAACAGGCCGGTGTATTAATGAGAGGCTGCGAGAACACTACCATTCTTGGAATACCTCTGATGGAGCAAATCTGCCTCGCCATTGTCAGGAATTGTGTTGCGTCCCGCTTTTTTCCAATGTTAAAATCCTTGGTAGGGGCAAGGGCAAGACGGAGCGTGAAATTCTCGAAGCTTACCATATCAATTTGCTAGGGGATAATTGCATCAGTTCTACCTCTCTCTCACTGATGCAGAAGGAACTTAGTTTCCTATCGCTCTAGCGTTAGCTACGTGGCGTTTTGCAATCACCTTTGTTTGTGTGTGGGCGTCGGCTTTTGAGCTGCGCATGCTCGCCGGGTTTTCCTGAGAGACGGGGTTTTTCAATAAAGCACAGTTGTTAGTCCAGTCGTCATGTGTGCCACGTCTCTTCTCTGTCCTTCGTCTTTTGACTGGTTTTTACTATTCAGTATGTACCAACTGACCCAGACTGCTACTCTACTCCAGAAGGTTCTTGTGTCTTTTTCAGCGTGCAGCACAGTGGAACCTAGCGAACGTTCTAGACTTCACTGGCACCTTCCATCCGTGGCGGCGTCACTCGGCGTCACGTGATGATTTTCTTTCGCGATCATTCGACAGTTCTCTAGAAGTCCGACGCGGCGGCCATTTCCAGGGGCGAGGAGGGTTTTTCGCCGACGGCTGGACATAGACGGGTTGGCGCCGGGCGCTGCGTCGCGGCGTCTTTTTATGTTTTTTTTTTCCGTTGCGCGCACTAGAGGGAGGGAACTTTGTCGTCGGTGTTTTATGCCGTCGAAAAGAAACCATACCGCTGGCGCAGTCGCGCCTCGACGGTATGGTTTCTTTTTTGCGTACTACTCCTCGGGATTCTCTCGTTCGCAATGTTTGTGATGTCGTCGTACCTGGATTGTGCACGCCACAATTCAAATCTCACGAAGCGACATGGAAACAACTGCTACGCTCGAAGGGCGAACTTTTACGACAATGGGCTGAACCGAAGAATCTACCCGAGTGCTCGTTGCGTTTCCGTGCATAACGAAACCAACGGAGACGCAAACAAATCGTGTAATGCGCCTTTCAAAACGCAGATTTGTCGCAGCCCTTTTCTGTCGGACTTTGATATGTTTTATGCACGTGTAGGGGGAACAAACGAATACCATGACAGTTTCAACGTTGTACGAAAATAAAACTAATACTATGAATTAATATATATATATATATATATATATATATATATATATATATATATACTACGGACGTTCATAAAATCGGGGAATGTGTTTAGTTACCGTGGTATCGCATTTGCCGTTAACTCACATCGGCTTTTTAGATGTCGCGAGGACGACCCGAACTTGGAGCCCCTCACATCAACCGGACACGGGAGGCTCCACGACCGGGCGATGCGGGCTAGGCAGGTGGTCACATCAAGTTATCACAGGTAGAAGATACGCGAAGACGCAGAGAACGTTCCCAGTTACCGTGCCCACAACTTACCTGTAGTGATACTTGAAGAACTCATCTCCTAAACTCTGAGAAAAAGAAAGAGTGTGTTACTCTTGTAGGTACGTCCTGCTTGCTAAGTCTCCGTGAAGAGACGCGTCAACTCTCTTTTGGGCCCAATGACTCTCTGACGAGAGAGCTTTAAACTCGCAAATCAGAACTCGCAAAAAAAGAGTCCAAAAACTCTTACTTATTGTGTAGCAAGACTCTTGCTACACAATATTAGTACCATCTGTATTATGAAGCATCATATATTGGAAACGAACCACCGCTGCCCCAAGTGTCATCTGGTGGGTGAGAGCGCTACCAACTGTTGAGCTCGTTCAGCGCATATGCGCGGCTCGCAGCCTCGTCAAAATAAATGCTGGGGCCGTGACAAGGGCGCCTAGAAGCTAGAGCGCATCATGGAAAAGCAACCCGTGTGCGTTAAAGTGAGAATGAAAGCACCACTTTTTTTAACCTTAACTTCGGGGGGAAAAATTAAATCGTGGCCACAATAGTTTCGTTAAATTTCACGGTATACATGGGTCGATCATGTCGCATTTCGGAGGCGTGACACTCTGGCAGGATAAACAGAGGCTCACGAAATTGCGACACCCATATGGAGCGGCTTTGCTCCTGCAGTAACACGTGGATGACATGCACACTGCACAACAATGCCCGGGTCACCTCATTGGTGTTATCCTATCCGGGGAAAATATCGCAATACCAGCAGCGTACGCAAACAAGCGTAGCAATAAGTATTGCTGCGAGTTTTTCTAGCGCTATGTTATACCGGGGAACGTTGTTGGCGGCCAAAAGCGGGAATATCGAATGCTACGTTAGGCGCCTTCCAGCTCGGTAGCGGGCAGTTGCAATCTAGGAAAACGCGTTTTTCGTTAAATTAAGCTTGCTCTTGGAACGAAATGAGGACTACGAGGTTTCTGTAATGATGGTGCTTGCAGCAGTCCGCGCGAACCGTATGGGTTCCTTTACTGCCGCTTTAACAATAACGAGACCGGCGCGACTGAGAAAAAATATGGGGCCAACTTCCCCCCCCCCCTCCCCGTAGATGATTAGAGGGGGCGGGCCACCCCTCTGCCCTCCCCCCCCCCCCACTTTGCGCATGCCTACGGTTATAGATAAAAAAGAGTAAACTGCAGCGCAACATTCTATTCCAGTTTCCGCATTCCTCGCGTAACAGCATGCGGAGTAATTGGTACTGGGTTATTTCCTGCGGTCGGACCTCGAGCGCCAAAAACGGTTTCAATTAGTAATTCTATATGCTAATCTTTGGCCATAAGCCGTACGTGTAACTTATTTTCCAGTCGATAGTTCAAAAAAGAAAAAAAAAAAAGAAAAGCAAACAATGAAAGCCGGCGCGGTAGCCTATTTAGTGGCTATATAGTGGATACGGCGTCGCCCTGCTAAACTGAAGCTCGCGGGTTCAATCAAGGTCGCGGAATTCGAGGGGAACGAAATGGAAAAGCACTCGTCTACTTCTACTTAGGTGCATGTTAAAGAACCCCAGGTGGTGAAAACTAAACCTGATAATCATATCGTTGTTTTGCCACGTAGAATCGAAGAATTTGTTTAAATTTAAAAAAAAGCTTGTGGCTGCGTTCTTCGACTTTTTCCTAGGGGTACAAACAAAATAATTTGTTCGCGAGTCTGATTTCCGAGAAAAACATGTTACGCTTACCCTATATGTCACACATAAATATAATGCCGTTCCCAAATGTATGACCGCTAAATCCAGCAGCTTGTATATTATAAACGACTGCTTTCAGTTATCCGGTGCACTAATAACGACCATAATGAAACAAATAAAAGAACGGAATCTCTCACATACGCGTATAGATATGTGCAGATCTGTTATGTTCGTTGAAGAAGTGTGCTACATCATGGGATACCCAGTTTTAATGGGTTGCAAACATGGTGAGACTGTCAAACAAAGTTTTCCTTGTCTGAATCGAGTTAGCAGATGTACATGCTGCCCCAAAATTGAATGACAGCTGGGCACTTGTTAAGCAGCTCTTCTTAACACTCGTGCGTTAATTCTCTCAGGAACTGCGCCTCTGCGCAACAGCCACGACTCTCCGGCAGCACAATCATACTAAACAGTCCTTACTTGCATCGGTCACTCACCCTTGAGACTTCAATAGTGCTGTTAAGCGTTACATTCGAACGGAAACGACTATTCGACGTCGTACAGTATATCATTTTGTTCATATATATATATATATATATATATATATATATATATATATATATATATATATATGTATGTATATGGAAGTGTTATTCATATACTGTACGACTTCGGCAGAAATAATAATAGCAGGCAAAATCTCTCTCTATACATAGGCAAAACCATATATATATATATATATATATATATATATATATATATATAGATTTTGCCTGCTTTTCTTATTATTTCTGCCGAAGTCGTACAGTATATGAATAACACTACCATATATATATATATATATATATATATACATACATACATACATACAGGCTGTCCCCGCTATCACGCAGCACAATTTAAAAAAGAGGAACGGCGTTACCCGAAGCACACCTATCGCGTATTGTTTCCAGTACTGTGGAGTAGCCGCCAGTAATTTTTTCGCTTCTGAGATTTAATTAGGTAATTGTAATTAATTATCTAACTCGAAAAGTACTGTCCTAATTATGAAAGTGTCAATGAAAAAATTGTACAGCACCACGAAAAACTACCGATACAGCTTGCTGTTGCCGAATACGTGCTACATAAATATGTTTTTCCGAGCGTGAAAGAAGCGCGCGAATACACGCGAAGTGCCTCGAGCGGCCAGGCGCCCGGCGGGGGGGGGGGGGGGGGGGGGGTCAACCGCCCTCCCTGAAATTTGTTGCACCCCCCTCCCCCCCGCTTACCCACCCTCTGTTCTCGTCGCTTCGCGCTGACATAATTCAAGAAACCGGTGCTGCTATCACAATTTCATTCCTTCGCGCTTCTGTTTGGGTTGGTAATTTACAGCGAATCATGTTTGCACATGGAAAAAACTGTCACGGTGTTTGTCAAGGCTTTGACACTCTGTGAGGTTTTTGGCGAGAATGTGACGACAGTGGCGGCCACTTTGTGCCGGCCGCCTTCTGAAGCAAGAAATGCGCAACAAATGAAGCAACAAATGTATCAGCCGCATTTCAGATGAAGGCTAAAATGCTCGAGGCCCGTTTAGATTTAGGTGCACGTGAAAGAACCCAGGAGGTCGAAATTTCCGGTATACATTTCCGCCGCTTCCCTTCAGGTGCCGGTTAGGCCGCGCTCGCGCAGGATCACTTGGTATCGAAGCTGGCGGAAGCGCCAAAATCTTGAAAAAATCCGCCCGCCTAGACGGTAAAACTGCCAGAAAAGCAGGCGGCGAGCCAAATCAGTCTCGGACCGATTTTTTCGCCATGGCGAAGCGGAAACGCGGCGGAAAGTCATTCTGCTCGACCGGAAGCTACACTAGCATGTAAACATCCAGTCGTAAAATTGAACATGGTACCAAAAGTGTAGGCTGAAATGCTGATCGACGCGATCAAGAACCACCCCTTGCTCTACGACAAGAGTGGTACTAAAACTTACTGTCAGCAATACTCGCGATAGTATTCAACGTCGCGCGACCGGAGGTGCGGCAACGAAGCCTTGGCGTGGCTTAACTTCTAACACTTTAGCAAAGCCAGGCGAACCCACCACCGCCGTTTCCGAGGTGTCCGCGTCTTCCGTATATTCATTGTCCATTTCTAGATAACAAGGAGGTAGAAGTATAAAAGCCATTTCTTCTTCCATGGCAGACAATAGTTATGCAGATTCCTCGTTGGCGCTCCATAATTCTCCTCGCTTGTGCACGGTATGTTGCCGAAGTCGCGGGGTGCTTTTCAAGTCGCGACGATAGATTAGGAGCGTAGGTCTCACGTAGGACGCGCAGGCTTCGGCGAGCCCCAACACAAGGGCCAGCCCGGGTTTTAGCTTTGGTGTTCCCGTTGCCGCTTTGGTATCCTGGAAGCGCCGACAATAATACGAAATGATGAAATATTATTACAACTTATAAATAAAAGCTATTAAAGAAATATAATCACGCCTATAGACACCAACCTGTGACTCGGCGCTACCGCGCCCATGTGAGGAGAATTGCGGAACGCCAACGAGGAATTTACCGAAGGTCGCAGATGACACGCGAAGTTGCGCAAAATGATCACTTTTGATGACGGGTGGGTCAATGAATGAACATACCGCTCGAAATAATGTGATAATGAGCGCCACCTTGCAGACAAACGTACGCAGACTAGACGGATGTGGACGCAAGCGACAGCGGCGGCCGCGGCGGTAGCAAAACAGATGTGAACAACTTGGACATACGCGGAAAAGATTTTGCGGCCCCTAGCATGCCGCTTGCCAAGTGTGAACGTAGCCTTAGTCCTCGCGCGAAACGTCTCTTGTTTGCGATTGAGCCCCTACGGAAGGCTGGGAGTTACTGTTGTGTTGTTGACTCCCAAACCAGCAATTTCGCAAGGCTGGTAGTTTCTGTTGTGTTGTGGAATCCCAAACCACCAATGTACACACGAAGGGGTTGACGCCAGCAGTGAAATTCCACCGACTCGAAACAGAATGCACGAAACAGACAGCCGACAAACATGGATTACTGCTGTGCGCAGTACAGCGTGAGTAAACTGTTGTTGCAGGCCCTGACAGTTCTTTGTCGGAGTTCACGCGTCCTGAGAAATTGATAATGTGCAGTATGCACTGAACAAGACCGGAGTTCATTCCTGCATCACTAGTACGCCAATCAGTCAAGATTCTGTGAGGTACAAGGCCGCTTCCTGTTTGCACCGGCGTAAGTGAAGCATAAATGAGTTGCACGCACTACTTAAAATGCGTACACATGCCATATCTATGCTGTGCGGTGAAATATTCTGTGCAATTCTGAATCTGTTGACGTCAAAGCAAATCACGGCTGCACGCTCGCACACAGCGGAAGGCACAGCGGCCCATGCACTTGCCACAGGAAATGCAACCCTCTCGTATGAGGGAGCAGGGCGACAAAAGCTTTGAAAAAAAATGCATTACGCGTTTTTGGGCGTTTTTAAGTTTTCTAGCGCAATGACGCAGCGAACAAGCTATTGCTATGGGAGTAGGTATAGCCTGGTCACACGTGCATTTTCACGTGTATAGCCGCAATTGACTTGTGAAACGCCCTTCGTCCCGACGAGGACGACGCCATCTACGCTTAACGGAGATTAACAATTAATTATGTCTTCTCTGATTGGGCGGGTCGTCTCAATGATGCGTTTTCGAAGACTGGTCCATGCAGTGGCGCGATGAGAGACCGTTGTTCCAAACGCCCACTGTACCTGTCGTACGTACTGTATTTTGCTGCGCTTACCTTACTTTTTACTTAATTTCTTCACAAGCGCATGCACACGCCAGGGGAGGGGGGGGAGGGAGGGTCCCATGTCGTTGAAGTAAATGTGTAGAGTCTGCTTAAACTACCGATATTTATTATCAATCATGTCACGTAGGGTAAAGCAGACGCATGCCCCCCCCCCTCCTCCCCCCAGTCAGGCTGGTGAACCCCCCCCCCCCCCCGCGTAAAATTTCTGGCTACGCCCCTGATTAGCCTCCCTGGCGCAGTATTGGCCGCTTCCTCCCTCATGACGCCAGCAATTAACCCATGGTCCTCAGTCCCCAGTGGTTGCGAAGCACCTGACCAAGGCGGCGGTCAGACCTGCGACGCGTCAGAGGGTCCGAAGAATCAATGGATCCGGACAGCCGCCATTGGAAACAGAACCTGACAACGTTCCAAACGCGAACGCTTTCGAGTGAGGCTAGCTTAGCAGGGCTGTTTGAGGAATTCTCAGGCATTGCCTGTGATATTATTGGCCTTAGTTAGGTTAGAAGAATATGGGGTAGGACTTCCATTCCATAAGGACATAGCGGGCAACATTTGTGAGTGCCCGTATATGTTAGTTCCAAGCCACTCAGCTGCTTGGCAGAGGCTGGGGTGTCGACTGCGCCAGATGTGAGGGCTGGTGCGAGCGCCCGTATATGTTAGCGTTCGTATTAGCGTAACTGATCGCTAGCGCCACCTCCGGCGCCTCCTTTACGCCTACATGTGACCAGGCCCAAGCGAGGCCCGGGCTCTTACGGTCGCTCTTTCTTTCTCTTGTTCTCGCCGCCGGCGTGGGCGGTCACGTTTCGGTTGAGCGATGAAATAAACGCGTTCTGTTGAAGAAGTTATTTCGCCTCGAGATGCCATGCCTCCCTAGCGACCCTAGCCCCAGGGACGTTAGGGTGCCCTCACACTCCACCATAGTCTGATTGACCAAGTCCCGTGGTCAGTAAGTTTAGTACACTGTCCATAACGGTCACACAGTGACGCAGTCGCGATAACAAAACTCACTCTAACACAAAGTCGTCAAGGTGGCTAAGCAGCCGTCGAGTGCGTTGTGGCCGCTGAGACTGTTGCCGTGCTGTGGAGGTGACGTTGTTCACTTCTGGGCTGTAGTTGGTCTCTACGTTGAGCATAGGTAGTTGCTGGGTCACTGGAGAAACTGGGGGCACGTAGGGATTGAGCTGGGACTCGTGCAGTCTTCGTGGTTGATAAACAAGACGAGATGTCAAACTTAACACACGTAAAACTATAAAGTTGATGGAGTAAGTTGCTCAGTTTGGCGGTAAACACCATTGAAGCGGGGCGCCATTTTCTCATGGGGCACTGGAACCTGTCGTGTCACCCAAACCAGGTCACCGACTGTAAAAGTGTGAGGATGGTGGCTGCGATCGTAGTGCTCTTTGCGCGCAGTTTGAGCCGCTTCCGAGTTGGCGGCTGCTTCGGAGCGGTGGACTGTCGTGTCGAGGATGCGCTCGGCAAGGGCGGATTGCTGGAATGTGCGCCGTTGTTGAAGCGGAATTTTAGGTACATAGCCATGCAGAAGCTGTAATGGCGTGAAGTTCATGCTTGAGTTCATAGATGTGTTTACAGCGAACGCCGCTTCTCGTAGTTTGGTAGGCCATGACAATGGTTCCATTGCACAGATCTTGCGAAGAACTGCAAGAAGAGTTCCATTTCTTCTCTCGACTAAACCATTGCCTTCAGGACGGTAGGCAGTTCTGAAATCAAGCTCGACGCTATGGAGATGCATGAAGCGCTTGAACTCAATGGACTCAAAGGCTGAGCCATGGTCCGAGAGGCAGTGGTCTGGCGTACCATATGTGTAAAACACGTTGTGCAAATGCTTGATAACGTCACACGTAGACGTCGATGAAACTGTAGCGGGCACGAATTAGCGGGTGGCTAAATCAACGACCTTCCGAATGTACCACTTTGCGTTACTGGGTGGCATAGTTACATGGTCCATTGCCATGCTGGAAAATGGAATCTCCCTTGTGGGCATTCTGCCAATGGGACTTACGCTGCGCGATGTAGGGCGACTGATCTGTTGACAGCATTGACAGGATGAAGCACAACTTTGCACCGATTGTTCCATGTCCAGCCACCAATAACGATCCTGCACTTTCAGCAAAATACGCTTTGTGTCAAAATGCCCTGGGCCATCGTGCAGTGCCTGCCGAATGGCAGGACGCAGTTTTGACGGGGCTACTGCTGCGTAGGTTCCCGATGACAATCGGCGGCATAAGATGTTATCCAGCTTGTTAAACTCAGCTGGGCCATCTTCTTTGGCTAGGCTTGAAAGAATCGCTCTGCACTCAGGTTCTTGCATTGCAGCTAGCGACTGAGAAGACTTCGTGACAGCACATGAATAACGGGACAAGTGGTCGGCTACCGCGTTCTGGCCGATGCCGCACAGTGAACTCAAACTCGACCAAAATAATCAGCATAGAAGCGAACTGACGAGAAGGGCGCACGTTTGAAGTTAAACAGGCAACGGTAGAGTTGTCAGTGATAAGTGTGAATTTTCTACCTAGGAGGTATTGGCTAAACTTGATTGTTATTGCCAAATGCGCGGCAATACACTCCCATACATTACCGTGGAGTCTGCGTTCAGCTGACGCAAGTCCACGGCTAGCATGGGTGATGACGCACCCCCTGTTATCTTGTATTTGGGATAACACTGCTCTGATTGCTTCTTGTGAAGCATCTGTGGTTAGCGTTATGGCTGCCACAGGGTCAAAGTGCGCCAAAAGAGGCGGCTGGGTGAGGGCAGCGCGGATTGTCTGGAAGGCCGGCTCGCATTCTGTGCTCCAAATGTAGGTGCTTTGATGAGAGCCTGCAGAGGGGCTACCACTTTCGCAAAGCCTTTGATGAAACTGCGATAAAAGCTTGCGTCAGGCCTAGCAGGCGACGGCTGTATCGGTGAACAGGGGTTTCGACGAATAAAGGTGATTCCCCCTTTCTTAAAAAGGGAAATAAAAGTTTCCTCAATCATTCATTCATGGCTCCGCGAAGGGGTGCCAAGGCATGGCATTGTACATATCCACGGGGGCGGTATGAGATGTGGCAATATTTTAAAAAACGCAGCATCAACAAGAAGCATTGTGCCTCCTCTAATCGCAGCAAGACGGGGATTTAAAGCAGAAATTTGGGCAAGTTGGTCGTACCTGAACATAGACATCGTAACAAGCGCTGATGGACGGGAACACAAAGAAGAGACAAGTAGACTGGACGGGCGCTAGACATCAACTGTTTATGTCTAGCACCCGTTCAGTCTACTTGTCTCTTCTTTGTGTTCCCGTCCATCAGCGCTTGTTACGATGTCTAAGTTCAGCAAGAGGGGGCTCCGTCCAGGGGATGATCATGCTAGCAGGCACACGGGCTCTAAATAACAGGGTCATTTTGGATCCCGAGTCAGGAAACGCTGCGCATTCACCGACTCCCATGACAGCTACGTGGAAAAAGGGGCACTACTGCTGCGAGTCGTCGCGCGTAACGGGCGAACTGTACAAGGCGGGATGCAGCTGGTGCTTTGGGCATGGTTGGAGTTGCTGACGATGGTGGCTTTAGTAAGCAGCTTGCACGTGTAGGGCATTTGGATTACAGATGTCCCTACGCATGACATTGGTAGCAGACAGCTTGAACTAGGTCCTGGTCACTACGAAAGGCTGGGGCGCCGTACTGTACCGATACAGCTGCATACTTAGCTTATTGTTGATCCGTGGGTAGCTCTGAATTGCGTGGTTTTAATGTTGCACCTCGCAGGACAGTAGAGCCGATGATTCTGGGTGAGGTTGCTGACGTTCTAGAGACTTAGAGGTACGAAATAACTGCGGCGGCGGCTTCATGGAACCAACCAAAGGCGACGGGATTACGTTAGTTTGGATATGTTGTGTACTCTTGTCGAGGCTAGTGTAGGTGGTAATCAAATCAGCTACCGTGGGCGCCTGTTCGCTGCGATTGCGGCAAGGATGTGTTGTTCGCGTAAGCCATGCAGCAGACAGTCGATCTTTTGGGCATAGGAGAGCTTGACTGGTCAACGCTCAATTACTCTCAACATGGCAAAGGCATACTGGTGCAAGCTTTCGGAAGGTGTTTGGGATACTTTCATAACCTGTTCTTGCCACTCGATGAGGGAAAATTCTGTGCAAAAAGTGCCCTTGAGGGCCGCGCTCCACATGGCCCAGGTTGCCTACTGGTTCCCGAACGCGAGATGCCAGTTTCGTGCAGTACCTTTCAGCTTGCTAGCAGCTATCAGGCGTGTGGTGGCATCGTCCCACGAAGCAAGCTGCTGGACTCGTCGCACGTCATCAAGCCATACATTAACATTGTGGCTGTGAGAGCCGTCAAACTGCGGGATGGAAGGTGACAAATCCGGTAGTGTAGTCACCGTTGCTGCAGGGCGCGGCAGCTGCTGAAACAGCAAGAGAAGACTCTGTACCGTGGCTTGCTCAAGGGTCAAAGTTGGTGCACCAGTCGAAGCGGACACGTTGGATTCCGCTGGAGGGGTCACCTCACGCTGCTGACGAAGGTCGATATCCAATCGCTGCAGTAGGTCCTCTTTCGAACCGGAGGTGTCCAGCTGGCGACGCGACAATTCTTCCCGTATTAGGTCGATGCCGAGGCGCGACGTGGTCCCTAACGTCCCTAGCCTTCACGTCCAGCCCTCACACATTGAAGATTTCTACAGCATTATTGAGAGGGGAGCAGACGTAGTAATAAAGCTGAGTAGGTGGTATAGAATAAAGGTAGTACAAGCCTACGCCCCAACCTACCGTCATGATGAAGAAGAAATAGAACAGTTTTAGGAAGATGTTGAACTAGCGATGACAAACGTGCAAACTAAGTATACTGTAGTCATGGGTGATTTCAATGCAAAAGTGGGGAAAAAGGCGGCTGGCGAGCAAGCAATTGGCAAGAACGGCATGGATTCTAGAAAAACTAGAGGGGAGATGTTGGTATAATTCGCGGAAAGGAGTAGGCTCCTAATGAATACTTTCTTCTGGAAGCTTAGCAACAGAAAGTGGACCTGAATAAGCCCTAATGAAGAAAAAAGAAACGAAATATATTTAATACTCTCGGGCGATCCCAGCATAGTGCAGGATGTAAAACTGTTAGGTAAGCTAAAGCGCAGTGACCATAGTTTAGTGAGCTCTAGGTTTATCTCTCAATTTTAAGAGAGAAAGAATAGAGTTAGTCATGAAGAAACAGGACAACCTAGGCGCAGTAAGGGTAAAAGCAGACCAATTCAGGCTGGTTCTCGCAAACAAACATGCATCTATAGAATGGAAAGATGCAGATAACATAGAGGTAATAAGTGAAGCTGTAACTAGGCTGATTTAGAAAGCAGCAATTGAAGTGGGATGTACGGCACCAAGGCAACCAGTAGGTAAGCTCTCCCAAGTAACAATAGGCGTAATAAAGAAACGACATAGCATGAAAGTGTCAAATACAAGAGATCAGATAGAATACGCTGAAATGTAAACACTGATCAAACAGAAGAAAGTAATGGATATTCAAATTTCTAATGTGAGAAAGATTGAGGAAGCCGTAAAATGTAGACGCAGCATTAAATCAGCGAGAAGAAAACTTTGCATAAGGCAAGGCATGACATATACACTGAAGAGTAAGCAGGGTAATATCATTAGCAATATCAATTACATAAAAAAAAGTAAAGGAAGAATTTTATACTGACCTGTACAGTTACCAGAGCAGCCAAGCTACTTTCATTTGAAGTAGTGATGAACAGGATAAAGAGCCTCCTTCTATAACAAACGATTAACTCAGAAGGACCTAGCAAGACATGACCCGCGGGAAAGCGGCTGGAGAAGCTGAAATAACAGTCAATTTAATCAAAGTTGGAGGACATATGCTTGAAAAGCTTGCTGCCCTTTACACGCAATGCCTCATGACTTCAAGTGTGCCAGAGAACTGGAAGAATGCTAACATTATACTAATCCATAAGAAGGGAGACGTTAGAGAATTGAAAAATTATAGGCCCATTAACTTGCTTTCAGTACCGTATAATATATTAACCAAAAAGAATTTCCAATAGAATCAGGGCAACAGTTAACTTCAATCAAACTAGAGAACAGGCTGGTTTCAGGAAGGGATATTCTACCATGAATCATATACATGTCATCATTTAGGCAATCGAGAAATCTGCGGAGTACAATAAACATCTTTCTATGGATTTCATAGAATATGAAAAGGCATTTCATTCAGTAGAGATACCAGACGTCATAGAGGCATTGCGTAGTCAAGGAGTTCAGGAGGCGTACGTTAATATCTTCGGAAATATCTACAATGATTCCACAGCTACCTTGGAAAAGGCAGCTAGTACAAGAAAAGTAGAAAGTTACCTATCAAGAAAGCGGTCCGGCGAGGAAACACAATCTCTCCAATGCTAATCACTGCATGCTTAGATGTACTTAAGCTATTAGATTGGGAAGGCTTAGGAGTGAGGATCAAGGGCGAATATATAAACAACCTTTGGTTTGCAGATGTTTGCAACCTTGTGTCACAATATTGTCCTGATCTAAAAAACTGGAGATGAATTGGGTGAATTGCAACAAATGACTGAGGCCCTTACCGAGAAAGTATAAGAGCAGGGCTAAAGATTATTGTACAGAAGACAACGAGATGTTCAATAGCCTGACAAGGGAACAAGAATTCAAGATCGCTAGTCAGCCTCTGGAGTCTGTAAAGGAGTATGTTTATCTAGGTCAATTACTCACAAGGGACAATGATAACGAGAAAGAAATTCACAGAATAAAATTGGGTTGGAGTGCGTACGACAAGCATTACCAAATCCTGACTGGGAGCTTACCACTGTTGCTAAAAAGAAAAAAAGTACAATCATTGCATTCTACCCGTGCTAACATATGGGGCAGAAACTAGGACGTTAGCAAAGAAGATTGAGAACAAGAACCAATAGAGCAATGAGCGATGGAAAAAATGTTAGGGGTAACGTTAAGATACAGGAAGAGAATGGTGTGGATCAGAGAGCAAATGACGTCAGCCAAAATTCTAGTTGACATTAAGACAAAGAAAATGGAGCTGGGCAGGCCATGTAATGCATAGGGCAGATAGATAACCAGTGGACAATTACAGTTACAGAATGGGTGCCAAGGAAAGGAAAGTGCAGTCGAGGCCGGCAGAAAACTAGGTGGGATGATGAAGTAAGGAAATTTGCATGCCCAAGTTGAATGAGCGAGCGAAAGACAGAGGTAATTGGAGATCGCAGGGAGAGGCCTTCGTCCTGCAGTGGACATAAATATAGGCTGATGGTGATAATGATAATGAGCCCTTGCTTAATGGGGTATGAGCCATTCATTGTCTCGCGTGACGGACGCATTTGATCACAGAGTTGATAAGCGAATGTGTGTGCCTTCCTATCGTCATGGTGACCACCGATCACGGCAATAAATATGTTCGTACCTTTGTTCAAGGTCCTGCGTCACCTCTGTGTCGTGTGCAAAACAGCTTCGCTGGTAATCCACCTTCACAGAGTGGAATGGCTCATGAATTTTTTTTATTGCGATAGCAATTATATGGACACTCAAAAGAAGATTTCTGCCGTCGGCGTCGCCGTCGCCGTCGCCGTGAGGTTCCGTATGACGTCATTTGGAGATGAAATCGTCGCCGCGCGCCGAACGCTATATGTGCGAGTGAAAGGGCACGAGAGGCGCGTCTTTCACGGGGAGTGAACGCACGGCGGAGAACAAACGCGCGTTCTGCGCCGTGCTCGCTTAAGGCCTGCTGAAGTAAGCGTCTCTTTTCTCCTTTACAATGACCATATATGTAGAGCAAACGCGCCTTCTTCAGACGCGCGAGAGTCCGTGGGGGAGGGGGAGGGAAGGGAGCCGACGTTTAGCTGCGGCACCAAGTGCCTATTTATATCAGAGGCTCCAGCAACAGTCACCAACGCCGCACGCATTTTGAGCTAACGCGGGCAAAACGCCGATGGCGTCGACAACAGTTCTGCGTGTTGTTGCTACCAAAGCCGCTCACCTTACTTCGTATGACATTGCTGTGTTGCTATCGCATTCATTGCTTCGCCCTTAGGGCGAAACTGTGACATTTTTTAAAGAGTTACTCATTTGGCTGCCTACACTTCTTTCGGTATCGTGCTTTGCTAAGTCTAATGGGTGCGCAGATCCGGGGCCACGTGGTGGTTTACGTTTGCGACCGGTTCGAGAGACAGTTGTGCCGCAGGTGGAAAAGGCGTCTGGCTCCCTGCACGGGTAAAAAGGAGGAAGGCGTCTGCTCAGCTCGCTCCGCGGCACGCGTGGGCGCGCGGGAAATTATGAAGTCAAACTTCACAATTCCCACAACTGCTGCCTACTCCAACCCGTATATCGTGGCGTTACTTGGGTAATTATTAACTACTTGAAATATTTTTGGAACTGATGTGACACACACGTCGGAGTGAAGTGCATCTTCAGGAGGCGCAGCGAAGGATGGTGCTAGTGGTTTAAAGATATCGTAAAGGGCCGGTGAATGAAAACATGTTGTGTGGGAAGTGAGTACATTGAACGAATTCTTCTTCCTGTCACGGGGTGATCTTCAGCAGTGTGACATTTAACGCACAGCTGTGCCTTTTGGCTGCTTTCTAACACCACCTGCGCTGCAAACTTACTTTGCGTGTATTCTTTTTTCCCCCTTTCGAGCTGAATGTTGCTGTTTCATGACTGTTTCCAATCCGCTATTGTACATTTCGAATATGGTATACTGCAGTGCCTTGTTTCGTAGCCGGTAACGACAACATGGACGAGACCAAACAAACCCATCTATCCAGCACTAAGCCGGTATGTATAGATTTAGACACAACAGAGTTGGTTAAAGTCCCAATCTGACGTTCTATCTTGCGTTCCGGTTAAAAGGTGCAAAGATGAGGCCACATTATAAAAAGACGCTGACGAATGCCTACACCATTTTTTTTCTTGTGTTCGGCCCGAGTAAAAAAAAACAGAGGAATTATTGTAGAGAAATCGCCAGAATAGATTATAACAGATATTGTGGAGTTTAGCGCAAGTACATCAAGAACGACGGACAGTAGGCGAGACAAACACAAGCGCCCGCTGTGCCCGCTGTCCGTTGTTTTTCGAAGTTGTTGCGCTAAACGCTAGAAAAAAATGTCGTACCAACACGGCTGGTACTCATCGCGCGAGCAGGTTATAAATGTGGAAATTGCATACCTGCTACGTATGCTTTATTCGGAGAAAAATATTTATTTGCTCACTGACTTCTAGTTTTGTTGCCATGGTGTAAACGTTAATAAATACGATGCTTTTTCTGAAACGATTCTGCCAGAATTTTGGCAAAATAAGTTACATGCAAGACGGCCGTGCCAAATAAGAGACTGTATGCCTATGGCTTGATCTATTATAAATGTTGACGTCTTACCAACCTAAATCACTCATCCGTTGCGCGAATAATTAATACTGTAGTAATATGAAGCCACGCTGTAAACAAGTAATCAAGCGGACTTATTGATACTCGGATTGGCTGATTATGTTTGAAAAGATGGGAAATTTTTTTAAGCACACGCGAAAGAAAGGAAAATACTATGTTGAGGACGTAAAGTAATGAAGTTATCTACAGAAACCCCTGCTATCGTCTCAAAAGCGAATGAACCATTTTGTTCAAGATTCTTCTTAACATTAGAAAATAGTTCTGCATGTAACGCCCTATCTGAAAAGTCATGAACGTCGATTGAGAAGGAAAAATGACCGCTGTGAATGCTTCGAAAAAAAAGAGATATCTTCGAGCTTTTATGCGACAACAGATCGTCCAAATCAGTCATATTTATATGTGTTACTGTTAATGAATACCAACTAACGTTTTGCGGCCAGGAATACGGCTCATTTATATTACATTGAAGCCACATCTGGCTTACCGGTAATAACTCTGGAAAACATCAGCATAGAGATGTTCTTAGAGTCATTGACGCGTTTGGACAATTTGGCGAATTCAGTTTTTTTCCAGGGGGAACTGGCCTTAGCCTCCTTGCTGACGTTGATCTTGACTGGCTGGAATTCCTTAGCGATTATTTGTACTATGTTATCACTGAATGTATTGGATGGCAACGCAACAAATCAACCTTCCCTGCCCGCTTGCATGAACCTATGATTGTTTTGTTTCAAAGATGTGACGACGTTGCCGTCGAATATGTATGCGCTGAACATTCTTGAAGAAGGCCACTGCACCGTCCAAAATGCTGTTTGACTTGGCCTTATTGAACTTTCTTTAGAAATTCATGCGGGCCATCATGGAAATTGTCATGCGTCTAGAGAAGGCGTTAGAAATGTCTTGTCCCATGATACAGGAATGTTTTAATCATTAGGATGCACGCCGACTTCGGCCAGATATACCTGCTCAGGCATGGTTGCAAATGATGAAATGACTATTAAAAATGAAGGCAATGCAGAAAGCTAAGCCGCTGTGGAATAAAGGCTGCAGGTTGCCTCTGACGCACATCAACCAGCATACAACCTGCAGAAACGGTTGATAGGTACGCGGTGCTTACTTTTTTTTCTCTGGGCCACTGAAGCTGGCTGGAATGTGTCGACGCAATTCAATACCTCAGAAGCTGTCAGTGTTTTGGAAGAAGCGTGCAAGGCCGTACGTGGAATGTGCGGTTGGCGTAGTAGGTGAAATTATGTTCACTTCCAGGTGGGCTTTATTTATATTGACCAAACCTGTCGCTGGTGCAAGGTGGTACGAACTTTATAAGAGCAAGATCACTGAACATTTGTGCATGCGCAGTGGGTCCTCCAAGTGCGAGCGATGTCTTTCTGATATGAGCAATCTCAGCAAAAGCAATAGCGCCTTGTCACGTTACCTAATGGTGGCATATTACATCAGAGAGAAAGGAGAAGGTTTGTATGACAATTATGTCTGGGGTTCTCAGCAGGCATGAACACGCATATTCGAGTGGTATGTTAGAATGAACAGGCGTTTGGACAATTCAATTTCTATCGCTGTGTGGTCTGATTTCGGTGCGCTACTGTGTTTTTGCATGCTGGCATGTTCCTTGGAAAATGTTCTCTTCGACTGAATATACTTAACTGCGGGTGACGCTCTATTCTGTGTGGTCCTTTCTTTATGTGGTAGATTTTCGACTCAGTTGCACCATAGTTAGCGCATTTCAACATTTGCGCTGCCATTTAGTAACTGGCAGAGCTGGGACGGAGGTTGTGCCTTTGAAATTCGCACCAGTGGATGGTCTCAGTTGCATGGCCAAAAGCAACAAAAGCAGCCGTTCGTGATTACAATAACCAGAACGAAGAGCCCTAAATTGTCGTCGCCTTGTCATCTTCTCGGTGGCAGTGCGCTAGATTAAAAGTGCTGTTCGTGAAAACATGGCAGGATTCAGAGCTCTGCGAGCGCAGGGCTCATACAATCAATACTATGCCTTCTTTCCATGTTTTGCAAACATTCTTTATGAAGAGTCAAAATTTACAACATACATAACGCAGCAAATGACATACTGCTGAATAGAACGTTCCTTAAACGCTCTACAATGTCTCAATTGGTAGCTTAAGGTCTGTGTAGTTTGACTCCACACGCCTAAATTATATATGCATGTGTATGAAAATAAGAAGTACGAAACCAATATAGTTGTTTGCTTCACAGAGAGCCCGAGAACAAGCATTTAGTAATGGGTTCAAATGACGGGTTCTAATATGTTCATAAATTAGCTAACGTTAGATGGGACACAATACATAGATTTCTCGAACACGCATGCCGGCGTAAAGCGGAGGCGGTGCTTATGCTGACGAGGGAAACGTTGTCAACGCGTCTTTCCTTTGCGGAAAGAATCAGTGGCATTTTTATCCATCATCGCTGCGATAAACATCAGTGAGCTAGCTGCTCGATGTCCGCTACCTTTGAACATTGGCCGATAGTCGACGAGGTAAGGTAGACACGAAGGCCATTGCGAAATTTTGCAGTTCGAGTATGCAACAGTCGTGTTTCGGTGGCCAAACAAAGCCCGTGTAAGCTTGAAGCCGGGCGCGAGGATGGAAAGCCGCATAGGACCGGTTGTCGGTGACATCGACGTACATCACAGCTGCCCCCTCACTCCTGTGCAGAGAGTGTCACTCAGCCGACATTGATATGCCGAGAGTGAGCGCCTAGTTTTCAGATGCAAACTGGCCAGCGCTACTGGCGCTACCTTGCAGGGCAATAAAAGGACGGTGATTCCGCAGTCCGGGTCAAGGACTGCGCTAAGTAGCCCTGCTGCAACGTACCCCTATATACGACCCACCGACCCCATTCATACAGCCGCATAAATGCATAAGCAATTCTCAAGAGTGGTCCTCTCTTGAACGCCACTGTACCTTTTCAATAACCCTTGTCCCTGTGTGCACCTGCAAGTGTTAAAGGTCACCCTAACTTCTGTCATAGATTATCGGTTGCATAGCGAAACTTAGTCTTCCCGAAACTCGCATGTATGAGTCATTCACAACTTCGAAGGTGTAAACCTAAAAAACGGGACAATACGCTTACGCCTTATTCATGTAAGCGTGATATTGGCATGTGTGCGACAAACACAAACGCATACACGCGCATGCATATGCTGCTATATTACGTTGGAACGCGACTTTTGTCTGAACAATAAGCAATGTGACCGGCCGTTGTATTTTCGTGAATATGACGTTGCACTATTAAGCTCGAGGTAGCGGGTTCCATCCCTACCATGACGGCCGCATTTCGATATATACGCTCGTGTACGCACATTAGGTGCCCGCCAAAGAACCCCAAGTGGTCCATAATCAGATAGTGGCTTTGCCACATAAACCCACAGAACATAATGAAGAACAGCGTCTTTTGAGAGACATTTGCTGCGCTATTTCGGCTGACCTTATTTTCCTTAAAAAATTAAATTATGGGGTTTTAAGTGCTTAAACCTCGATCTGATTATGCGGCACGCCGTAGTGGGAACTCCAGAAATTTGAACCACCTGGGGTTCTTTAACGTGCACCTAAATCTAAGTACACGGGTGTTTTCGCATTTCGCCCCCATCGAAATACGGCCGCCGTGGTCAGGATTCGATCCCGCGATTTTAGCAGCTCAACACCATAGCCACTAAGCAACCACGGCGGGTAATTTTTCTTCAGTATCGTTAACTGGAAGCAATTTAACTCTAAGAAAAGCCTGTCAGTCATTTCGAACTGGCACTTAACAGTATGTATGAATACATACGATTGCACTAGGTTTTGAAAGCAATAGGCAATAGGGTATACATACGTACGTAAATAGTTAAACTAAGTAGCAGTTGGGTGAAGAGACCTGTAATACATTTAGGCCCTCGATGCATGCTTCATTACAGTGGCAGGCACACGTAATACAAAGGTATTCAGTAAAAATGAAACCTTTTATATCTTTCAATTTGTTGATAAAAGCACAGGAGACGTTCGGGGCGATCGCGAAAGGACCGCCACCAGATCCTGCTGGGCCTAGCTACCCCTGCCATGAAGATGTAGGGCACAAAAACAGGTGTTGGAGCGTACCGGTGGCGATGGCAGCTGCGGCATTCTTTCTCCTTTTACCACAGTCATGCTTTGGCCTAATCTTCGTGCATTTCATGGCAAAATTCGGTGTCAACACGGAAAATGCATCGTGGCCTCAAAATGTGGCATCAATGGTCTCACACTTGGCTGGTAAGAGACTGAGCGGTTCTTAATTGGTGTCGGAGCCTGTTCGGGCGTTCTTGTTTCTGTAAAATTTGCTGCGCATTTGATTGCGCAGCTACGTCCGTTGACACTGAGGTCATATTGAAAATGCAACCGTAATTCCGCTGAGGTAGTACCTATCCAAATGTAGCAAATTTGTAGACGTAGCTATCTGATAAAATAATTGCGTCTGCAAATTCGAGGCATGTGCGTACTTGAACCAAACTCTTTAAAGGCAACTCATATAAATAGCTTCAATGAATATTTATCTTCAATCTAAGTGCCCAAAGCACATCGATAATAAGTATAACGGAAGAAATTATAAGAATATTTGGTACAATAAATTTTTCAGCAATAGAATGGAAACGACAGGAAGAAAAGTCGAAGTAGGCTTCATCCAAGCCCTTGATGGCTTCATTAAGAATTTGTACAGACAGCTCTCGTCGTATATAAAGCATAGCTTTACATTTACTTGCATTACATCACGCGTGTGTGTGAAACCTCTGCAAACAGAGATCTTGCACAGCTCGGCCGCCCCTGACCGTGCTTTCAAAAGAAAGCGGGCCAAATGTCCTCTTCCTTGTCGTGGGTTGCTGCTCTAACCAACTAATGATACTCGCTGCGTGTCATTTAGTTTTGGGCGAATACATTTAGCCAGACACTTTGTACTGAATACCTAAACTCCGCAAGCAAGAACAGCTTTATTGGTGAATAAAACGCTCAATGGGTGGAGCCCCTGGGCCCCTGTCTATCTTCTGCGCACCGCCTTGCTTGTCGACTGAGGACCCATTGTGCTGTGAACCGGACAGCTCCACCTCCCATTTTGTGTGCTCCGTAACTTCTTTGCTTGCCGTGCATGTCCATGATATGTGGTCTAGGGTTGGCGTGGCCCCGCACCATGGGCCTGTGTCCGTAGATCTTTCGGGATGAATTTTATGGAGAATGTGCAGGTTGTTCATCAAGAAAGCTTTTTGTTGTGTGTTTCCTGTAGGCATCATTCGTCAATAAAGGGCTGATTCATGGTGTCTGTATGATGAATTGGGAAAGTACTCGTGACGTAAAGCAATACCTTAAATGGTGCTCGCCAAGAGAACGAAGACAATATATGCGACGTTTCCTTAAATGTGTTTTCAGTTTATAACAAAGAAAGCGGGATTATTGCTCTAAATTATCTCCAGCCATCGTAATACCTGTTGTCCCTATAGACAACGAAGTTATTACTCGGCCTTATGCTTCTAATACAGATCCATTATTGCATTCGTTTTTACCTAAGAGTAATAATAATACGTGAAATAACTTACCGGCACTTGTGATTGGCCGCAGGCTTATCTTATGAGGCGTTGTGCCCCACGCAAAAATCTCATGAATGGCGCTGCTGGTAGTGCTCAAATATTTAATATGTAAAAATGCCGCGACAACCAAACATGACACTTACGACTTCCTGCAAAGTAATATTATGATATAATAGTATAACGAGGTTTACTTTAACCAATGATGACTGCTAGAAAGCACTGTAGAAACAGAAACACGGGTTCTCACGCAATCATGGCACGAGCCTTCTTTTCTCAACGCGCCACGGACAACAACACAGCCAGGGGTGCGTCTGCTTCACAACGTTTGCCACGGGGGTGAAGGGGACCCATCGTGGCGACTCGGAGAGGAGGCAAGATGAGGGAGTCGCAATATGGCTTCAGTCGACTAACATGCCGTGTCTCACGCCCACGGTGAAGCAAGTCTGGCGAATGTGTGAGGGGCTCAACGATGTAGCTTACAGGCGACGTGGCATCGACGATACACTACCGACCGTGATATGGCACCAGAAGTTCAAAAGAGAGGCGAGGTGGTATTCAGAGCGAAACAAGATGGGGGCGGGCTGATGACTGTCGTCATGTCGTGCCTTCGGACACCCTTGATCCTCGCCTGTTATTGGACGAGCCAACTGACGGCAATCTTCAGCGTACTGGGCAACTTCTGAAATTGTAGTGCACTCGGAAGCATCAGGCGGGTACAGCAGCAGAGTAACCAATGGACTCGAAGACTCACGTCCGTATAAGTAGAAAAAAGTGGAACAACTTGTAGTGGCTTTGACTTTGACAATCATTATTTGGCAGTCAGTAGTTACGAATAACAAAGACGAAATGTCAGGACCGGAGCAAGAAGGTGCTTTAGCAGCTGGACAAGAGCCCCAGCCCGGACTGTATTTTCCAGTGAATATTTAAAGAAAGTAAAAGAAGGAAAACAAATCGGTACATGTCGTATCCTAGAGGGCGCATTACATAGGCCGACATTAAATTCGTATAATTCGTCAGGTGCGATGAAGGCGGTTTTTCAGCAGTCAGCCTCTGCCATGGGGACTTACAATATCCGGACCGCAATTCCAAAGAGGAAAAGAACTCGACGCCTTGCAAACCGTCAAGAACATCGTCCATGCGCGATAGGCGATATGCGTCTTAGCGCGTAATTTTGATAAGACTTCTGTATAATCAACGCAGAAGCGAATAAAGTCATCTTTCTTCTTTACGAGGACGATTGGCGATGCCCACTGGCTATGAAACGGCTGAATCACGCTACGCAGAAGCATACCGCTAAATTGCTCGTTGATGAGACGACGTTCAGAAGCGAAGACACGGTCAGCACGATGGAGGAGGGAAGCATGCGAAGCGGTGTAGTGCTTGTAGTTGTTGGGCGATACTGTGGTGGCGCTGCCGAGACATTGCTGATTGCAATTGAAGGAGGCGGTAAATTCGTGAAGCAGGCTGACAGGTTGCGCGCGTGGCGGGTTTGTAAGATTACCGGAGACTTATAGATGGAATCACTCCAACGGCAGTTGAGTCGCATTGTCGAGCGCAGCAAGGGGCGACGTATGTGCATCGTCAGCAGAATCGAAGAGCATTGAGGAATCCACTGTTTGAGCGATGCAAAGTAATTGGCAGAAAATACAGATTACACACACACATGACAACATGGCCAGTACTGAGGGCGATAACGGCAAAGGAAGAAAATGGCGACGGGCGAAAAGTCACATGGCATGGATAGCACGGTTGCGGCACGTGCTGAGGTGCAAGGTACGGAGACCACGGCGGATGACTGAGGAGGGATACCAGTAACTTCGGCAACAAGCATTTTATTGCATAGGAATTACATCGACACTCTAAGCACATTTTTGCCGTCGCAGTCACCGTGATGTTCCCTATAGAGTCCAAACACGATAACATCGTCGCTGTGTGCCGATCGCGGCTCAACCTCGCGCGCGTGAGGGAGAAAGGCGGGGCGAAAGCGCGCCGTCTTCTCTCACGTACGAGGCACGGGCATGAGCCGAGGGAGAGGGGGAGGACGTTCTACCCGTTCTACTGTGGCGGCTGCCGCTTATGGCGCGGCCGAGCGGGCGCCGTATCCTGACAGAGATCTACGACGTGGACAAAGTGCTCGCCCCCGCGGGCCGCATCTACAAAGCTATGTGAACAAAGTACGCCCAGTGCCGGTAGCTTTGTATGCCCTTTGATGTCAGGTTTAGTTCAGGTTGAAGCGAGAGACAGCACGAAGTTGAATTCTCTAACTGCTGCCGCGCTTCCGGACTGCCACGTTTTGAAAGCGAATTTCTGCGGTCATTGAGCGAGATGTGTTCATGCTTGCTTGTGCGCGCTTGACAAAGTGCATGTTAATTTAGTTAGTAAGCGCATGTTTGCAAGTCTATACGGCCGATAAAACTAATGTCCTCACATCGTATAGGTGTCCACTATTTTGGTGTCGCAATCGACGCTGCGCCTTCTGAGCGAAACTGCGACTTTTTGTGGACGTCACAGGATCTCTGTCCACGGCGGCATCGGAAAGTAAACTCCACATCGGCACGAGCACACTCAATGATGGCATTGTTGGACGAAAGAAAATCCCAGCCTAGCATGACATCGTGGGAGCAGGATGGAAGCACAAGTTCAATGACATAAAGAGACTCCTCGATGACAACACGTGCAGTGCCTTTTCCGAAAGGTTCGACACGCTGTGCACTCGCGATACTAATTAATTCAGAGCTCTACAACTACTGTGAAGATAGAAGCCAGCGAAGCTGTGACTATGGTTGATCTGCTGTAGTTAATAATGCCCCCACGATCAGAATGACCATATCGTCGTGGGCATTACCCAACCGAACATGTATATCATGAACACTCCGGTTGAGAAACTCGCGTTTTAACCTGGCCGTCGCACCGGGGAAGTTGGCGCTAACGTTGCCGAGGCGTGCATCACCGTTGTCGGGTTCCTGGAGGTCAAGACGACGCGGACGTTTGGCCTCAATATCGCGCTCCCTCAATTCGGGGTCCGCGGCTCCTCGCAGACGTTTCGCCTGGGTTCAGCACGTTGATCGGCACGTCGACGACGCGCCCTTTCGCGAGCGTATTCGCGGCGGCGTTGCTCAAGCGCGTTAGGACACGTCGCCAGTTGGTCACGAATGGCTCGCACCACCTTGAGCAATGGCTCATACCCCCGTAAACGCGGCCTCCCCATGACGATGACCGAAGAGAAGTGAAATTCTACGCTGGAATGATTAGCGGCAACGCAGCCAGCTGTGGAAGCAATCAACGATGACGAACGCGGGAGCATTGGCACGTGCGCAAACCGAGGGGCGCCAACGAGGCAGCTGCGGAATGAGACGACGACGCTCGAGCCAATGCATAGCCTCCTATATAGGAGGCTATGGCCAATGCTGCTGATCATAGTTTTTTTTCTAAACGTGGTTAGGGTCCTGGGGGAAGCAGCCCTTAACAGCTTCGCTGTAAAACATTCCGGAAAGTTTCCTCGTTACTTTTACAGCAGAGCTGTTAAGCTTTTCATAAGTCCATTTCGTGCCGACAGAAATATCGGCGCAGCTGTGCGTCGCTTGAGCACGCAACCTCCTTGCATCACACACGTGCGTAGTGCGGAGTCTCGCCGCGGCATGCGTGCGCTTCGCCTTCCCGCTCCCCAGCCGAGAAGAAGCAAGTGTTCGCTTAGCCATGACGTCACTGATATGATAGAAATTTCTGAAGAGCCGGCGCGCCGACAAACGTGTCGCCTCTCTCCTCTAGTGAACAGCGCGCACAGCTACCTACAAGAAGCCGCCTACAAGGAAGCTCGGTGCAAGGCTCAGCGGGACTACGATCGACGAAGGAGAGCCGATCCTACCCATCGCGCCGAGGCCGCCACCGACAAACGCCGTCGCCGAGCCGAGAATCCCGAGATTCGGGTAAAGATCAAAACCCATATGCGCGAAAATGCACGCGACAGCGACGAGCGACGGCATGAGCGACGAAACGGGCCGTTCGCGTGACGTGTCGCGTGGTCGAAATCGCGCGATCGCTCGGTTTTTCACATTTTAAATCTGTCGCCCGTCACCCGGAAGTGCTGTGCTCAAGCAGTCAATAGTAAAACAGCGGAACTGGATGTACATCAGTGACGTACTGTCGGTTGTCTCCACGTGCTTTTCGACTCGCAGCAACGTGCACACAGCGAGCAAATACAGTAATGTTTATGCACGTGCATATAAAAAACATTGCAGAACAACGATCAAAAGTTTTATGTATTATTGTGCAACAAAACATTGCATTTTACACTGCATACCGCTGACAACGCGCCACATTTGGTACGAGTAGACACCCTTATGCTAGCAACAATGGAGATCACTCGCTGAAGCAGTCGCGTGAATGGGGTTTGCCGTCTAAGCGACAGCTTGCGTGAAGGCGATCTACGTCGCGTCGCTCGTCGCTGTCGCGTGCATTTTCGCGCATATGGGGTTTGGCCTTAAGAGACAATGAACGCTGCCGACTGAATGCTCGGTGCCGCAGGGAATCGATTCCGGGCCTGCGCGTCACCGAGAACTTGCAACGGCAAGCCCGCAAATCCATGCGAGGTGCCAAACCGGAACTAGCTCCGCTGTGACCTAGCCTTGCACCACTAGTGCAAACTGCCGACATTTTAACAGCGGAGCTCTTTAAGTTAAATGAAAATTAACTCGAACTCTTGACTAGGAGCTCTTTAATCTCTTGGATAGGCCGCGCAGTGGGAACAAAAACTCTGGGCTGATCCTGGAGGTTGTGCAGAAAGGGTCCAAGTGCAATGGCACAAACCCCTGTGAACTAAAGAACCTCGATGGTCCGTCGAGTGTACGCCGCAAAACCTCCGCCTGCCGATGACGTCATCATCCGTCGCTTAGCGAAACGCTTCGCCCCAGCTGCGCCGGCCGCGCCGAGCCTCGCCACAGCTGCATGAGCCATGACGTCATCATGCGCGGCATCGCTTCGCCTTAGCTTTGCCGAGCCATGACGTCAACAGGCCGTGCGGAGTGGTTGCCGCGGCTGCTCAGACACGGAGCTAAGCCGTGACGTCACTGCGCCAACCCACTGGATATATAGCTCCGTGTCACCACCACGGCGACACCAAAGCCCCGTCGTCTCCGCGCCGAGCACATCGCCGCTGAAGTAGAGCGTCACTCCCGAAGCCGAGGAAACGCGGCGCGAGAGCGAGTCAGACGACTTCGGTCTGATCCCGAATATCGCGCCGCCGAAGTGGCGGCGAAACGTCGGTCATTCGCAGAAGATCCGGAGTTACTAACCCGCGAAGCCGAGCAAAAGCGTTTAAGCGTCCAGAAGCGTCCATATACTTTAATGAACGAGTGTTGGTTACTCCTTGGGCTGTCGATGATTGCGTGGTGATCTTGCGCAAAACGTGGCCGAGTCTTGAAGCATATCCTCGCGAAAATTTTGCCGAGCCGAGATAAAGCTAGGTGGGGTCGCCAGCTTCGCTGTTTGCCCAGTCTTCGCACCACTAGTGTGAAGCTGCCCCTAATTTTTTTGCCTATCCGTCGGCAAAATCCTGCGCGTAACTCCGAGAGAGAGAAAGAAAGGGAAAGAAAGACAAGGAGGTTAGCCAGTGTAAATACCGGCTTACTACCTTATACTGGGGAAAGGGGTAAAGGGAATGAAAGGTGATAGAAGAAACAAAACAAAAATTAAGAAAAAAAAGATAAAATAAAATAAAATAAATAAATGAAATAAAATAAAATTCGTGCAATAACGCGACCTTACGCGCTACAACGTTCAAAGCCGGTCGCATAAATCACAAGCCCTTAAGAACTTCAGCAGAGCCCTTAAGGACTTGAGTGCCGAAGCCCATCTAGACCAGTGTCCTAAAACATTTTCCTCTGTGAAGGGGCGATTGTCCAGTTTTTCAAGCGCAGTCGCGAGCGCTTTTCTTGCCACATTGTAGCAGGGACAGTCACAGAGGCGGTGCTTGATTGTCTCCTCGCAGCCACAGTTGTTGCAAGCAGGGCTGTCGGCCATTCCAATGCGGAAGGAATAGGCGTTCGTGAATGCCACGCCGAGCCACAGGCGGCACAGAAGTGTTGCTTCCGCTCGTGGTAGCCCTGGTGGAAGACGGAGTTGCAGTCGTGGATCCAATCTGTGGAGGCGTGCGTTGCTGAAGTCACTGGTGTTCCACAAAGTCTGCGTAAGCTCGCGTGCGAGGGAACGAAGTTTTGTGGCTGCGTCTGTTCTCGACAGTGGTATCGATACAATAGGAGCACCATCGTGGGCTGATCGGGCAGCGTCATCCGCACTGTGATTTCCCAAAATTTCGCAGTGACCCGGTATCCACTGGTAGATGATGTTTTGCCCCTTGGCGGTTGCGTGATGGTGAAGTAGTCGGATGTCTGCGACTAATTGTGCGTTAGGTCCGTGGTTGAAGGGGGACAGCAGGCACTGGAGAGCTGCCTTCGAGTCACAAAAGATGGACCATGACTGTGATGATTTGGGACCAATAAATTCCAGAGCAGCACGGATAGCTGCGAGTTCTGCAGCCGTTGATGATGTAATGTGAGACGTCTTGAATTGGATGGTTACAGATTTCACGGGAATTACCACTGCTCCGGCTGAACTTTTGGAGGAGACAGAACCGTCCGTGTAAACGTGGGCGCGTTGTCTGTGCGTTTCATGCATGAATGAAAGCACGGTTTGTTTGAGGGCGAATGACGACATCTCCGTTTTTTTTGATACCGGGAATTACAAGAAGGGCTTGGATTGGATGCAGGCACCACTGAGGTAGAGATGGTCGTGCTGCAGGCGTGAAGTTCGATGGTAAAGTTCCATGGCTGGCGGCAACAATCCTGCTAAACGCTGAACGAGGTCGAGTGGCAGGAAGGGAGGCGAGATGATGCGATGACAGTCGGGCGAAGTGCCTAAGGTGCATCCTTAAAGCGTCGACTTGAATGTACGTATTGATGGGGTGATCATGTGCGATGGCTATTGTTGCTGCCGTGGATGCACACCTGGGAAGGCCAAGACATTTTCTCAGAGCTTGAGCTTGCACAGACTGGAGAGCACGGAGGTTGGTCTTACCGGTCCCACTCAGTACAGGTAAGCTATAGCGTAGGAGACCCACAAAGAGTGCGTTATAGAGCTGGAGCATCGCCCTCACAGATGCACCCCAGGACTTTCCCGCAAGAAAACTGAGAACATGGGTTACCATGGCCAGCTTCTTTTTTAGGTAGCAGATATGGGGACTCCAGCAGAGGTCTAGATCGATTGTCACTCCTAAAAAACGGTGCGTCTTCTCGTAAGTGATTGGCTGTCCATTAATTTTGACAACATACGATCTCATTGCTTGGCGCGTGAAAGCGGCCATAGAGCACTTCTCTGATGACACCTCCAGACCTCGTACTCGAAGATAACCTGATGTAACTGGCCGCTTTTTGGAGTCTGGCGCGCACCTGGGGACGCGTAACTCCTGATGACCAAATGCATATATCGTCCGCATAGATCGACACATGGACGGATTGCGGAAGGGAATGAACCAGGTCGATGAGCACTAGATTAAATAGAGTGGGGCTCAAGACTCCACCTTGCGGTACGCCACGGTAGGTGTTGTGCTGCGATGTCACACCGTACTCTGTTTGCACAAAGAATGACCTGTCCTTCAAATAGCTGTGTATCCATCGAAAAACAAGGCCACCCAGGCCGACATCGCCCAAAGCGTCCAGGATGGCTCAATGAGTTATGTTGTCATAAGCGCCGTTAACGTCCAGGAACATCGCCGCTGACAGTCTCTTTTGCGTTTTTTCGTGCTGAACCGACGAGACGAGATCTATGACGTTGTCTATAGAAGAACGTCCGCGTCGGAAGCCTGCCATAGCGTCAGGGTATATCTCGTACCGCTCTAGGTACCACTCCAGACGTGTCAGCACCATCCTCTCCATCACCTTTCCTAGACAACTGGCCAGAGCAATGGGACGATAAGACGCCACGTCTAGAGGTGATTTGCCTGGTTTTAGCACAGGCACCAGGCGGCTGGACTTCCATGCAGCAGGAACCACTCCTTCACGTCACGAATTATCGTACACGTCCAGAAGAGCATGCCGGGCTGTTTGACCGAGGTTGGTAAAAGCTGCGTACGTCACCCCGTCAGGGCCAGGCGATGAGGAACGTCTGCACGCTGCCAATGCCGCTTGCAACTCTTCGATGTAAAACAGATTGTCCATACGAGAATCCTTCGAGATGGGAACGTCATAGGGATCATGCGCGGTGAATGAGGATGGTTGGCCGGCAACCCTCAAACAGAAGTCCTCCGCTACGTCGATCTGTCGCCGACCTTGGTAGAGAGCCAGTCATTTGAAGGGGTGGCGTTGTTGCGGTGATGTTCGAAGACCGCGCACCGTCCTCCATATATATGACAGGGGTTTATGTGGGTCAAGGGAATCACAAAAAGTCTTCCACCTTAGAGACTGCAGTAAGTTGATCCGACGCTGGATCTTCTTCTGTATGCGTCTCGACTCCCGTAAGTCGTAGATGGACTTGGTGCGCCGGTAGCGTCGTTCAGCGCGACGGCGAATCTCTCGGAGGCGTTCCAATTCCGCTTCGAATCCAGAAAATTTTGGTATAGGCCTAAAAACGCTTGTGGCCTTTTGAGCAGCGTCATTAACTAGCTCTTCGATGTTTCTAGGTACACAGTTCTGAGAATTTTGACACATCTGCTCCATGAGGAGTGTGTATTTCGGCCAGTCGATGCGTTGAACTCTGGTATAGTCTGACTTGACGAAGCCTTCGACCTTAACATATGTTGGAACATGGTCACTACCATGCGTTTCGTTGTCTGGAAACCATTTCACACTGCTACTGAGGGCTCTTGAAACAAAAGTCCAGGCAGCTGCTGTAAGTCAAACCCCGCAGAAAAGTGGGACTTCCATCATTTAGGCAGCAGAGTTCATGGTTCGACGCGAAGGTTAGTACACGACGTCCTCGGCAATCCATCTTTAAACTTCCCCATAGCGGATGATGCGCATTGAAATCGCCGGTAACAATCCATGGTCCAGGTGTCGCTTTTAAAATTGCACTTAGTCTTGCGTTGTTAAATCGGCTCGAAGGTGAAATGTAGGCACCTACGAGCGTGAGTGGGACGTTCTTGCATTTTACGGTCAAGCATACGTACTGATTGTCGTCATCAGGTGCCACTGGGTGTAAAACATAAGTTAAATCACATCTGACATAAACGATGACTTTGCTGCGGTCGCTGCAGGTGTCAGACATGAAAGCTTCATATCCTGATAAACGGATCGCGCTCTCAATGTTTGGCTCACAAATAACGATGATTGGAAATTTGTTCTTAAAAACAAAGGGACGAAAGTCCGAAATGCGGGATTTAAGGCCACGGGTATTCCACTGGAAGATAGACGCTTCCTTGACTTGTTTAAGGAATGAATGCAGAGGAGCAGCCATGGTGCTTCTCAAGACTGGAAAGTACCGGATTCAGCGCATTGTGTATGGACGTCAGGAGTACACGGAACGTGTTCATAAGGGCCCTCATCATGGTGACAACTTGTTTGTCGTCTTCTTGGCGGCTGTCCGAAGGTGAAGCATGATTCGGCGAGCGTGCGTCATGTAGCTTCTCCGCTGGTTGGTCTAACCTCGGCAACGGAGGCCACTCCTCGCGTGAGGCAATGACATTCGAGACTTTCTGCGTAGGATGCTCGCTGCTAGTATTGCTAGTTGTCTGTGGAAGTATGTGAACTGTCGGCGGACGCGGTGCATCCTTAGCAATATCAGTAGGTTTCCTCGAAGATCTCCGGCGATGTGAACGCCGGCGTCGCACCTTAGCGGCAGCCTCCCTGTGCGACGAACCATCCCTGACCATTTGATTCAAGACTTTCATCTCCTTTTTCACATGTGGGCAATTCTTGGAAGATGCGTCGTGAGAGCCTTGGCAATTGGCGCACTTTTGGTTTTCTGCACGACAGGCGTCGGAGCTGTGTGACCCAGAGCATCGTGAGCACACGGCTGTCTTTGTGCAAACTGCACTAACGTGTCCTATCCTTTGACACTTCCGGCACTGAAGCGGCTTTGGCACGAAAGGCCGTACTACTTGTCGAAAGTGACCGACCTTGACGTGTGATGGTAGGCTGTCTCCTTTGAAAGTTAGCTTCACGCAGTTCGATTTCCCTAGTCGACGGGCTTGCAATATGGCAATTCCCTCTGTCGCCGGCTTGATTAGTATAGGCAGGTCGGCATCGCTTATGGAATTGTCTACATCATATACAACACCGGCCGTAGAGGTAGGTTCATCTTGTTTGAAGCAGCGTACGTTGATGTTCTCCAGCACATTGACGTTGCTCAAAACGTCTAGCGCGCTGCGGTCTGCGACATCTATAGCGAGAATGTTCTTACGCGCGTTGATTCTAACATCTTTGATCTGGCCCGGAGCAAGGGCCTCGAGCGCCACAGATGTAGCTTGACGGTTGAGCCGGTTTATATTGTCGCTCGCATCTACAGGCACTAATAAAATTATGTGTTCCGATGACTTTCGCGTCGGGATCACAGTAGCCTTACTTGCGGAAGGAGATGTTCTGATGAGTCTTCTCTTTGCTTTGCGCTCCGAGATTGCTGTGCCAGTATCGTTGGCAATTCTTCGTCGTATACTTCAATGACGTTGCGGCCATTATTTCGAGACCTTTGGTAAATCAAAGGGGACACAGTTCTCGCCTCGGGAACTGCGACACATAGTTTCCCTGAGGCAGACGGCGTTGCCGGCACCTTATCGGTGAGATAGAGCGGCTGCGTGGGGATGAAGAATGACGAGTAGTGTTAAGAACGGGTGTTGCATCTAGCGGCACCAGACATTGTAGCTGTCGAGAAGCGTAAATGCTCATGGGTCAGCGGTAATCACAAAAAGGCGGCGTACGGCGTCGAAAAAAGCGGGGAACGAATCCCGGAATACCACAAATATGACAAATTGGCCGGTTGTCTGCTGTGCACTCAGGATCTGGCTGGCGTAGCAGCTGTGGTGCAGGCGGTGAGAGGGGCATCGGGGGTGGTCGCGCAACAACTTGGAGGGAAGGACGTAGAGTGAAGTGCGGCCTTACAGCGACGTCAGCGTACGTCAAGGGCGCCGCGACGGTTGCTGTTGAATGTCACCTGGCCGGCACACAGCGACTTGCTCCTTGATGACGGGGCAATAGGGAGTAAGGTTCCCCGTTCATTAAGGGCACCACGGAAAGCTGCCGAGCAACTCTCTTCACGCACGGACTCCTTTATCTGGTGCATTAGAGGCGATTCGTCAACACCTTGCGTCAGACCTCAGACAAAGGCGAATTCTGAGGGCGGACGTCATGCGACTACTCGCTGCTTTCTAAGTTCGTCTTAACTCTGGCACAGTGCAATGACAACAGACACTGTGGTCGGGTTTCGGATGACCAACATCTGGAAGGCGTAGACCTCTATTGCCTTGAGGATATGTGTGATCCTGTCGGCTTCTGTCATCATTGCGTCGACTAGGTTGCACAGATTAACGGCACCTTTGATGTAGCTGGTGAAATTCTCGCCTGGTTGCTGGCCGCCTCCGCGTAGGCGTTGTTCGGCCTGAAGTTTACGGACAGCAGGGCGGCCAAAGACTTCCGTGAAGTTGGTCTTGAACACTGACCGATTCGTGGTTCCTATACCCCAAATGTGCAACTTTGCTGAAGCAGAAAATTACGTTACTGATTTTATCCGTATAGTATCAGTGGTTGTGAGCTCTGACTCGTTCGTACGAGGCGAGCCAGTCCTCGAAGTCGTGATCTCCGGTACCCGCGAAAATCGCAGGATCCCGCGGACGCTGTACGTCGGGACAGATGACAAGAGGCGCCGGGGCTGCAACTTGCTGGGCTGGATCGTCCGGCATGGGCCAAGATGGTTCAAGAGTTTGGCTTCGAAGTTTCAGCGTTGATGGAGTCGTACCCCGCACCTCCGCCATTTGTCAATGTGTTTATTGACGGGTTCGCAAGGAGGCAGAGGTCGACCTCGGTGATGAGGATTTACCCTGCGAGCGGCCAGAACCACCGCGAAGGTAAACGCTGGTGACCGCCACTTCTTTTTTGTTGCATCTAATGTGCTGGAGATGCGCCTGGTTGAGCGGCGGTTCTTTCTCGTTCCTTTTTTTCATTTCAATAAAAAACGTGTTTTTTCGTGTTGTCGAAGAATCGGCAGAGAGTTCAACAAACGACGAAAAGGCACGAACCATTCATTACATTCAGATGACCAGGTGGAAACTTCGTTGCTGACGGTAAGCAGGTGTGCGATAATGACCGCAAACTAATGCACAAAACGGCATTGGAGGGCGTTGAGAGCTGTGGACTTGAGAAACTTTACGATTACGAGTAGCTTGTCGGGATCGCGAAGGAAGCCGTCTTGTGAAACAATGTGACCCAAGATGATTAATGTCCGAGCAGCAAAGCGGTATTTGAGGGTGAACTTTAGGCCGGCAGAAGTGAGACAGCGGCGAATGGTGTGCAGACGAGCAAGGTTTGTCGGAATCTCCACAGAGAACACAACTACAATATCCAAGTAAGATAAGCATGGACGCTATAACGTAAAGCTATTTCAATATGCTTCTGTTCAAGTTATGCCCGTTATAGCCCTCTAAGAGATTCCCTCTTAGAGAATAACTCGCACAATAATTAACGAGCTTAAGTAAGACGCTTTTCGGTAGAGTCTTCTCTTGTGAACTTTGGGGAAGGTTACGACGACCGGATTGTCCTCGGAAATGGAGTCAGGAACCACGTTGAAAGGTATTTTTGTTGTTTGTGGAACGTTAAACCCATAAAAAGCGGTCGTTTTTGTGACGATATCCTATCGACTACAATGAATGAACATTTATTACTTAACCGTGGATGAATCCTTACCCATCGTGAAACAGATGGACTGTTTTCGACAAACAAGTTCAGTAGTTCAACCTCAACGTTTACCAACAATATACCTTTCAGGAATACCTGGTTTTTTTCTGGAGCAGTTCCTGAGCAGCTATAAGATTGTTCTACTGAGCGCCGCACTCTCGTCACTGGCGCTAATTGGCTCGGCGTTCTCACCCAACATGGCTTGGATGACCGTCACGTTCGGCCTCGTTCAAGGTAAGGAACAAATGCACGCAAAATAATTTTCGTATGTTGTTCCACCTATATTACAATTTCGCAGGTTTCAATTTGCGTTTATCCGTATGCAACAAAAAGGTCCAACGAGTCCTACAGCTGCTGCATTAAGCTCAAGCTTGGGACCGACTTCCGAGTTGTCACAGTGGTAGTACTAAATTAAATATAAACCATAAACATTTAAAAGAAGTGACAGGCATGCACGGCACACGCAGTACAGTCACAGTGTAAGCTGGTGGAGCGGCTCAAGAGTAGCTGCAATTTGGGCACCACACAAAACAGGGTCTTTGCGGCAGTCTGTTCGCCTCGTTTTGATGAGAACGATCTCAACGGTCCGCCCAGCGTTTACAGGCAGCTGCGGCTCTTAAGACTCTGCACAGCAGTCTGCTGAGCCCGATCAAGCCTTATAACTGCAACTTATATGTCGGGCCCGCTGCGTTTGCAGACACCTTAACTAGATGGCGCCACCATACTGGCGGAGGCTGGGCAGCTTGGGCAGCCTGGGATTGCGTTGATTGCGCGCCTCGTATAAATTGCGCGCCGCGCATTTCGTCGTCTGCGCCTGCACACGCTGCGTTTGCAGGCGCCTTACCTAGATGGCGCCACCATACTGGCGGACGCTTGGGTCGTCTGCTCCTGGGCGCTTGGGAGCGTTTTAGGGCATTTTTCCGCTGCCCGATAGCAAGCGCTTGCGTGACTCAGTGGCAGAGTATCTGGCTCCCATGCAGCGGGTGCGGGTTCGCTCCCAACGGTATCGGTTACGGCGACATACACCGCCGGTGACGGCACGATCGCGAACCGAAACGGCTATTGGAATGAGCCCATAATAGCCTACTTACGGGGCAGCGTAGTTATGTAACAGTTTTCTTTTGATGAGATGTTCACATTTTACGCGATAGTACACCTTTCTGCTCGAAAAGTAGATGCCCGATCTTCTTTCCCGCAAGGGAACTTTGCCGGGAGGGAGATACTCCTTTGTTGTGTGTCACTGCACTTGAACGCCTTTCCAGTAGATGTCCCCTGACCTAAAGGACTTTAGAGTGCTCGTTTGTCAGGGGTATTAGTTGCGGTTAGAAGTGCTGCTGTAGCAAAGATCCTACTTGGGCGTACGAAAGTGCCTTCACCTTGTTTAACACACATCGTCCACTAAGAACGTACACACTGTGGGTGGTCAGTGCTGCAACCAAGTGGGTCCGCTTCTTCTTGTCGTCCGTGACGCCATTGCCTTCAAAGAAGGCCTCCAGTCGAACTTGGTAAGGTGGCCACTTGTCGCTTGTCTCATCACACTGCGGTGGGCTGGCGTATCTGCCATGGTGGCGAAGACAGTGGCATACTAAAAGGGCGACCCGTTGTTATCCCATCCTTGTCGCCACTGAAGAATACGCACGACACCAGGGCGGTGGCTGGGCCAAGACAACGTTTATTGTGCTGCTGCGTTTTAATAGATTGTTTTGCTGAGCGTTTGCTGTCCGCTCCGCTCAGACTGGCATATGCTAACAAATTCCTCACAACCGCTTAGCAGGAACGCTATTGCGCTTGCGCACAGCACTCATATCGTCAGTGGAACTAAGATCGCATCCCTCTCTCCGCTACAAAGCCAACCGAACGGAGCGTGATAGCGTGTCTATTTGGCCTATTCGTCGTTTTGTAGCTAATAGTAAATTCCACTGGCGGATCTGGAGCAAGTTTTTTTGCTCCGCGGCCGAGAATTTGAATTCCACTGGCGGATCCAGAGCAAGATCGCATGTTCCACTGGGCGATTTGGGGCAACTTGCTCTGCGACGGAGCGCTCCGCGTTGATCCGTCTTATAGAGCCGGATTTCGCCGGAACTCCAGCGACTAGGCGCCGTCACTTCCGGAACAATCGGGTACGTCGGTTGCTTGCAGCACTTTTTCAAGCGCTGTCTGGTAACCCTGTGGCGTTGTTTACAGTTCTGAAATGGCGTCGTTCGACCCTGCCGTATTGCTCGTTGCTTTGAGCGACAGCGACAGTTCGCACAGTTCCTTTTCAGAAAGCAGCAGCAGCAGCGATGAGGATGAGTCGTACGTACTGTACGAAATTTTATTTAATGAAATGTTTGCAGAGCCTCCGCACAAACGCCCCAAAATCGTCGGCTACGTCGAAGAAGTCGTACACGTGTACTCGGAGGAGGAGGTATGTATGCCTGTGCACATTCACACGCGATGTGCAGTTGCCGCTGTGCCTAGAACCCCCAACGTGGTCTAATGCGAGATTGGCAACATGGGTAACCGGATGCGTGCGACAACTTCCGCTGCAATCCCTGCCGGAGCGTGTTTATTTTTCACTGGTCGATCGGGATCGGGTCGCTCCGCGGCGGATTTTCTTGCTCCGCCGTGGATTCGGCACACCGCTCCAGATCCGCCAGTGGAATTCACTATAAGTTAATAGAGTGTTTTAGCTGAGCACTTGCTGTCCGCTCCGCTCAGACCGGCATATGCTAGCAAATACCATACAACCAATTGGGTTGAAGATGAATATGCAGAAGACAAAGATAATGTTCAATAGCCTGGCAAGGGAACAAGAATTCAGGATCGCCAGTCAGCCTCTAGAGTCTGTAAAGGAATATGTTTATCTAGGTCAATTACTCACAGGGGACCCTGATCATGAAAAAGAAATTTACAGAAGAATAAAATTGGGTTGGAGTGCATACGGCAGGCATTGCCAAATCCTGACTGGGAGCTTACCACTGTCGTTGAAAAGAAAAGTGTACAATCATTGCATACTACCGGTGCTAACATATGGGGCAGAAACTTGGAGGTTAACAAGGAACCTCGAGAACAAGTTAAGGACCGCACAAAGAGCGATGGAACGAAAAATCGTAGGAGTAACGTTAAGAGACAGGAAGAGAGCGGTGTGGATCAGAGAACAAACGGGGGTAGACGATATTCTAGTTGACATTAAGCGGAAGAAATGGAGCTGGGCAGGCCATGTAATGCGTAGGATGGATAACCGGTGGACCATTAGGGTTACAGAATGGATACCAAGAGAAGGGAAGCGCAGTCGAGGACGGCAGAAAGTCAGGTGGGATGATGAGGTTAGGAAATTCGCAGGCGCAAGTTGGAATACGCTAGCGCAAGACAGGGGTAATTGGAGATCGCAGGGAGAGGCCTTCGTCCTGCAGTGGACATAAATATAGGCTGATGATGATGATGATGATGACCATACAACCGCTTAGCGGGAACGCTATTGCACTTGCGCACAACGCTTATACCGGCAGCGGTACGACGACCGCATCCATCGCTCCACTACAAAGCCGACTGAGCGGAGCGTGAGAGCGTGTCTACTTGGCCTCTTCGTCGTTTTGCAGTGGAGTTGATAGCGTGTCGCTCGCGTCTCGGCAAGACGCGCTTATCAAATGCGAAATCTACGCAGTTCCCTGCAGTATCTCAGAGCGTGAAATCTGAGCGAAACGGAGCGTAAAGAGCGCTCTGCTAAAACTGTCTATTAACGCGTCGCTCGCGTCTCGGCAAGACGCGCTTGTCAAATGCGAAATCTACGCAGTTTCCTGCAATATCTGAGATCGCGAAATCTGAGCGGAGCGTAGCGTAAGCGGCGCACTGCTACAACTGGGGCGTCCATTTCTTAAAGGAGTATCACTGGAATTCGGTTGCGTTGTAGACGTAAGGAGAGTTCTGCATGCGTGAGAGTGATGTTCCGACAGTTCCACTGCAACAAATGCGTTGGGTGATGGATGATATCATAGGGCTGATTCATATTTGAGCTTCTACTATGACTACCGAGAAGCCGCTAACCCTGGTTCACCTCCTGTTCTTCGAGTCTCGCTACAGTGGGCATGCGGGGTTGTGTCTGTCTCTCTAGTGCTAGAATACGAGCCGCCAGTTGGCCCATCGTTTGCTGCATAGTCATGATAGCGCTCTGAATACGCTCCAGTAGTACTTCAAACCGCCGCCATAGAATGAGTCGCGTAACCCAGCTTCGCGTTGTTGCTTAGCTTCGCTTACATCTCTCACTAGCTGTGAAAAGCTGGCAGTGGGCAAATTATTGTCCGGCCCCGTGTTTTGTCGCTCTTTCATACGGTTCTCTTGGACGAAAGTTTTCTTTATCTCTGGTGTATCAGTCGTGCCCTGACTTTTGACCTCGGTATATTTCCTTCTCAGCTTTGTCAAGGTGCCTTTAGGCAAAGGTTGCCTGTAGAGGCTTTTTTGCGCTCTTTCGAGTGTGCCTGCGCATCAAGAACTTCCTTTGGTAATTTCTGAACATCTGTATTATTTTTGTTCCGGTGTTCCGCGACTTCGAATGACGTAGATTTGTTAGCGTGTGTCTCAGTCTTAGTTCTGGCAATTGCCTGCCGGCGTGTGAGTGACGGCTACGCAGCTTGTTTGCGACAAATGAGTAGTTCGCGTTTGTAGTGTGGGCAGATTGGATCGCCCGTAACATGTTCACCTTGGCAATGTAGACAGCGTGGTTTTGTAGCGGTGCAGATTTCGCCTGCAGTGTGTGTTGCTCCGCATCTGCCTCATCGTGTTTCATGTGGGCAAATTTTCGCTTTGTGACCATTCCTTAGACAGTGCAAACACAAGATAGGCGTCGGCCGAAAAGGTTGCACTTGATGTGCAATATACTCCATGCGTACGTGACGCAGGAGCTTATTTCCGGCAAACAACACGAGAACAGTCTGCTTTGTTTTACCAAGCCGGTAGGCATTCAAAATTTTTGGCCTGCCTTGCAGGGGGCGAATTGTAGCTCGAAAGTCTTCGTCAGTAAATTCTGTGCTTACTCCATATATGACGCCTTTGATCGCGTCTCTCGGTGGAGCGACGTAGGCTTGCACTGGAACAGGGCCGACTTTCTCTATCTTTAGAAATGGTTGTGTTGCTACTTCTGCAGGAATATCCACGACAATGACGTTTGAGAAAAGCTGTTTGCGGATGGTGGCCGGCGTTTCGCTGCGGAGGCGTTCTTTGAGCCAGGCGTTTAGCACTGTGCCTGGAATGGACAAAATAGACGCTGCGGTCTTAGGTCTGACTATTATAGTGGTGGTGTCCTGCAAAACTTCATTCGGATAAAGGTTCGCCTGTTTCTGTGGCTTTCTTGGCCTGCGCCGGGTCTATTTCAGTGCGCGTTTGGCTGGTAATCTCAATTTCTTGATCCGAATCGGAGCCGCATTGCAGAGCGCCCTCTGTAAAGCCACGCTTCCGGTGTCGATTGCGCACGTGCTTATCAGCGTCTCGTGGTCGTGGCCGTTTTCCTTGCCTCCGCGCTTGCTGTTCCATGTCCCAATCAGCAGGGTCATCATGATGACTGCCAATCGGCAGTCATCAGAGAGAATAGAAAAAGGGTTTTCTGCTTGCCTTTGCAGTTGAGTCATTTCGACAGCGTCAGCCCAGGAACGCGGCGTGAGCGAGGGCCACTCAGTCGTAGATGTTGGGTCAGGGATCGTAGGCCAAACAGGGCTGCTGCCTGCCGCATCGCTGGTAGTGATATCCAGAGCGCCTGGTCGATTCTCCATGCCCCCTTAGGGGCAGAGATAATCTCGTTAGCGGCCTCTAGACTTCCGGTGGCTGTTTTGGAGGTTCCTCTGGGTCCTGAGTCCCTACCTTGTCGTAAATTTCAAATTAAACACGGAGCTTATTGCGCTCATGCAAGTTGATTGGCTTGGCGTGGCTTCCTTTAAGAGGAATGACTAAGCGATTGAAGGGTGGTGACGCGGCGAATTAACAGGATGAGAAGCGAATTAAGAGGGTGACTAAGCGAAGTAGACTAAGCGAACCAAGGGGGATGTGTACGTCATGTCCGTCTTTAATACATCGGCATTTGGGCTTTCGCCTTCTAATCGTCTTAGGAATATTATAAGAGGCCCTGTGATTCTTTTTTTTTCGTGAAAATTACGAGCGTGAGGGATGGCGACGTTGGACTCATTCAGGCGCGATCACACACTGTTTCAGCTATTAGTTCTACAGCTTCTCTAACAAAATATCCGTTTGCTTTTGATTTCATTGAAAGCGAAAATGGGAATGGCCGAGATCATGTTTCTTGTACAAAAATATATACAGGCGGTATTTTTCTTTTGTGAGTGCTAATATTATAGTGCCAGCTGGGATAAATGCCCGGTAGTCTCCAGCGGTGCGCGTCTTTGCCAGTTTCTGGCGACAAAACGAAACGGTCACAAATGACGGTACTAATGACATAATTCCACAGTCAACATAAACGACGAACACTTGGTGTTTACTGCATAAATAGCGTGACGCCGCGACCGCGACACAAACATTGGCTTTTTGGATATGTAGCTTCTATTACACGCGGACAGATGCCCCCTACAGTAAATTGATGTGTAGTGCCCATCTTATTAAGAGCGATGTCCACGGTCAAACGTTTAGCACCAACAAGAGTTCCTATAACAATCAAGTTCAGCTGCAGTGCACGGATATATACCGACGGCGCAATGCGACCCGAGGCTCGGCCGTTCTCGCATCGCAGCCATCTGTGCCGAAAATATCGGCGTGTATTCTTCTTTATGTGAAATTATTGCCAGGACAGGGTAAAGCGGCAACAACGGTTACAAAACAATGCTGCTTGGGAAAGTGGGTACCCGCCGGGGTGGCTCAGTCAGCTAAGGCGTTGCGCTGCTGAACATGAGGTCGTAGGATCGAATCCCGGCCGCGGCGGCCGCATTTCGATAGAAGAAAAATGCAAAAACGCCCGTGTGCTTGCGTTGGAGTGCACCTTAACGAACCCCAGGTGGTCAAAATTAATCCGGAGCCCTCCACTACGGCGTGCCTCATAATCAGAACTGGTTTTGGCACGTAAAACCCCAGAAAGAAGAAGAAGAAGAAGGGAGCGCGTGGGCGGGTCGTTCAGAAGCGCCGTCAGCTACACATTCGAAGTGAACCGGAAAAGGCCTAGCGACGATATCGGTGGCGAGCGGTCAGCGGCGGTGAAGCTGCCGGCGACGCGAGAGCGTATACCCGCGACCACTCCTCCGTCGCTCAATGGCGACGTCGCTGTGCCGCAGGGAGATCCTGTGGGTGACAGGGTCATCTCGCTGTTTGGTTGATCAAAACGTTGTGCGGCGTATTGTCATGCCGTTAACGTGGACGCGCCTTTAATTCCGGCGCCGTGGAGCCTATAAGTCAACGTCACACTGCTTACCAAGGAACTGTCTATTCGCGTCTGAAATATGCAGAAACGTACTAAGTAATAGCATACATAAATTCCAATAGCGTAGTTTCTTAACTCGTGAATTGCATGTCGCCACAACCGTGAACTACTCTGGCCAGGCATCGTTTTCTAATCGTCGAAAACAATTCACTGTATGCAATCCACGCCCTTCTCCAGTTATTTTGCATAAAAAAACTGTTACAGTGAGTCGAGCCTTTTGAAACTGCGTATACCGCAACACTACCGGCGGTATAAGCTTGCAGGGGCTGGTTGCTTCCAGTTTTCTGCCTAAGACACTTCACGGGCGTTTTTCAGCATGTAAATTCGTGTTGTATGATCGTAGCCTCTTCACAGTTTGACAGTTTTCAATATTCACACTCAAAGAAATAAAAAAGAAAAACACGCCGAACTTGTTAAGGTTACAGCTTCGTAAAATGTAAAAACAGCGTGCTCCCTGCGGCCCTGCGTTTGTTTGGGAGACTAAAGCAAAGCTGCGGCGCTTTCTCACTTATGGCGCAGAGAGCTGTTTTTCAGGAGCCCCACTGTGCAGCGCTGGTCTTCCATGTTACCAACGACAAACTCATTGCAGCATTGCCATGTTTTCGCAGCGCGGTTAACCATAGCTATTGCGGTTATCTGCACGGCCGTGACTGCTGCGACCCGGTGGCAGCAGTCTCGGCTGTCAGGATCCTCCGTCAGGATCTTTAGTACGTGTACAGAACCATCCAGTAGTGTGGTTAAGAGAATGATGCGTGAAAAAACGAGGACGTAAGAAAATCCTAGCGTGGTGAGCTGTTCAGCGAGATCGTGTTAAATCGCGTTTTTGCGCGAGATGGTCGAACAGCTTTGCTACTGCTTTTATACAGCTTTGGTGCATTTCATTCAATCATTACCTGCATTCTTTTTAATAAGACAAATGGCATTACAGCGCGAAAGAGCGTCTCGAAGTTTACCAACCACAGCCAGTGCCGCCGTGCGTGTTGCATGCACGCTTACCACTACACGCTGTCCTGATGCCGTTAGAACGATTATGACCCAGTATCAGCCTGATACTGCGGGATCCAGGATCACTATGACAATACAATTAAAATAACTAAAGAAAGGAATGCAGTAAGTGTGGTGTTTAAACGTTGCCAAGCGTGATAAGCGGACCTACCTCGTAAGATGCGTTGAATGAATCGGCTTCCTAGTCAGCTTCGCCGCAGTAGACTCGCGTTACGCGGTGAAGCTTACCCAAAAAATTATTGCAGTGAAGCATACCAAAAGTGAAAAGGGGCCGCTATCAAGGGACATGTAGTATGTGTACCTTAACTATGTACGCGCGCACTCGCCGTCTCCCATCACATTACGCGCGCCGAGGACCGTAGTAAGTGTATTGGCAGGTGTACTCACATATATGAAAACTGCCAAGAAAAGCTGGTTAAGGCTCTTGTCGAAACGTTTGCACCAGTCTGTTCGACCACGGTTATGCCACGTAGACACTAGCGGCAAAACGCGCGCGGCGCGCCAGCGGCGGCATGACGCGCGCCGCGAAAGCAGCCGCGAAACGGGTTTTTCTTGCCGCGGAATGGATCGCTCCTGGACCGATTTTTTGCGGTTTGCCGCGTGCCGCGGATGAAGGAGACCAATGAGAGTGGCCCGCTTCCGTGACGTGCGCGTGGGATATGGTGCCATGCCGACCCGCCCGACCGCTTGTTTCTCGTTTCGCACTATCATCTGCACGCGTCAGCAACCGGACAGTTCGAGAAGGGGAGAGGAGTCTAGTTTGTCACGTGATTGCCGCAGCGGCGCGCCGCCGGTTCGTGTGGCCGCCATGCCGCTGCTGCGTTTTGCCGCCGGCGGCGCGCCGCGCGCGTTTTGCGTAAAGTCCTTATATAAGAAAACTACCGCCATCCTTTGATAAACGCCGCTTCTCTCTTTCCTGTATCTCCGATTGGACGATGATAGCGCACGCTTTTCACTTCTTTATATGTTCTTTTTTTCCGCTTCAGAGCCATGTTGAAAGTCCTCTGCGCAGCCGCAGTCGCCGGCGGCGGCGGCTGCGCGCGCCCGGCCTGAAAGCTTCAACCGGGACTTTCTAGGTGCGCCACCGTCGACTTGGCTTTCGCAAGCGAAAAGTAAAGAAAAAGCAAGCGCTTTAGGAGAGGAGGCGGCGGAGGAAAGAGTAGATGGCGGTACTTTTCTTATATAGGGACTTTAGTTTTGCCGCTAGTGTGTACGTGCCATTATATCACCGCAATTGTCTATTGCGGTGAAGCATAACGATAGTGGGAAGGGTTCACGCGAATCAGGAGTGTAGGGTTTTAGCCAGCGACGAACCCTACCAGTCTCAACGTTCTAGCATCAACAAAGCATATTTTTGCCGCAGGATGATGTTTCGACAACTTTTATGGGCTAAATCTTTACATGCCAAGTTAGCTGTTTTCACTATCAATATGCTTTACCGCAATACAGAAGAATCCTCACTGCAGGATACGTCCACCGTAGTTTGCCTAAACCCTACGTGATAGGTTCACCCTTGCCGCTATTAGTATGCTTCACTGCAAAACGCTGTGCATTACGGTGAAACATACTAAAGTACATTTGTCAGTTCACAATGCAAGGACCCTTGCCCTTTCGCTTTTGTGATATTATGACATTCATTATAATGACATATTCACCGCTAAAAACATCACAGCATATCCACGAGGTGAATGATGATGATGGGGCGAAGCTCCGGAGGGATCATCGGTAAACCGTGAATACTCCGAGTAATTCGCCCAGTATATGATTAAGTAAACACGTGAGAAAGTGAGTGAGTGAAATAACTTTTATTACAGGTCCGGCGAGGACGTGAACTCGTCGCGCACCCGGCTAGTCCCACGTGGGGACCGGCAGGTCTAGCCCACCAGCCCGGTCGCTGGCACACCGGACAGCCAGGATTTGCTTGTCTAAGCGGGGCTACGCAGAAGCGAGTCCCACTCATCCTTGCTGAACTTGGGGTATCTCGACCCGCACTCCCAGAGCATGTGTGCTAGAGGGGAGGTATGCCCACAGGATGGGCAGGCGTCGTCGCGATATACGTCAGGGTAAACTTCGTGCAGAACGGCCAGACACGGATATGTGCCGGTCTGTAAAAGTCTAAGCGAAACAGTTTGCGCCCTATTCAATTTGGGGTGAGGGGGTGGAAAGACCCTTTTTGGACATGTAGAAAAATTTTGTCACCTCGTTGTGAGTAGCGGGAGCATCCCTGTGGCCGTAGGGAGGAGGGGTGTCGGCTCTCCTTACAGAGGAAGCGCGGTCGGTGAGGTCGCACGCAGCCTCGTGAGCAGATTCATTGAGGTTCGGGGGAGCACCCTCGACCGACCCTACGTGAGCGGGAAACCAGTGAATCGAATGATGCGTGAGAGCAGCCGGATTGGAGACGCTAAGGAGACGAGCAGCCTGCTCGGCGATGCGACCCTTCTGAAAAGCCCTAACTGCCGTTTTGGAATCGCTGTAGATCTCAGACCCACGACCGTCTAGCAGGGCGAGGGCGATGGCGGCTTGCTCGGCGACTTCGGGGTCTGAAGTGCGAATTGAAGCGCTATTGGAAAGCTTGCCGCTGGAGTCGACCACGACGACGGCAAAGGTCTTTCCATCGCTGTACTCCGCGGCGTCGACGAAGCGTGCTCTGATGCCTTGTTGATAGATCTCTTTCAGAATTGCTACTGCTCTCGCCTTGCGTCTGCCCGTCGTTGTGGACGGGATGGACGTTTCGAGGCACGGGGGTCCACTTCGAACTTGTCTCGAATGCACCTAGGGATCGGGGTACTGACCCTCGAAGATACCACAGGAGGGTAACCCAGCTCTTCGAGGATGCGTTTACCTGCCGCTGTGGTGGTCAGGCGAGCGAGTTGCGCGCGTTCTTGGGCTTCGGCAATCTCCTCGGCGGTGTTGTGTACCCCCAGCTTGAGGAGATCTTCGGTATGGGTCCTAATGGGTAGCCCGAGAGCCCTTTTGACTACTTTGCGGATGAGAGCATTGAGCTTGTCTCGCTCCGCTCTGAGCCAGTTGTGCATAGAAATCGTGTACGTGAAGTGGCATAATACGAAGGCGTTGATAAGGGTGAGGAGATTGGCTTCCTTCATGCCTCTGTGTCTGTTTGCGATTCTGCGAACGAGGCGGAAGGCGTTGTCCGTCTTTGCGATGATCTTGCGGAGAGCCGTTCCGTTCCCGCCGTTGAATTCGACAAACATGCCCAGGACCCGAATGACGTCGACCCTGGGTATCACCCCTCCATCACAAGTATGAAGACAGATGTTGCTTTCGGAGACTGGCTTCCAATCGTTCGGTCTTCTTCCCTTCTCTTTTCTGTAAAGCAGAAGCTCCGACTTGGCGGGGGAGCACCGAAGTACGGTGGGGCGGAGATACTCCTCGATCACGTCGATCGCATCCTGCATGGCTTCTTCGACTCTGCCCTCGCATCCCCCGGCGCACCAGATGAGAAACAGTGTCGTCGTGAGAAACAGTGTGTGTATATATACAATACGTTTTATTTTCTTAGACGCTTCTTCTTAGATGCTTGGTTTGCGGAGTCCCTTCATTACCACGGCTTTGTGGTCCGTGAAATGAAGGGATAACGGTTCTTCTATAGGTCTCAATGGGAAGTTAGAGAAGACAAGATCTATGCCGCCGTAGCGCCGCTGCTTCGCGTTCGCGAACGCCTGAGTCTTCGCGCCGCAGCCGTGCCGCTTCTGCCTCTCGTTCTCGCACTACGGGGTCTCCGCTCCGCAGCCTTGTCTAAGGTCCCTGTATGTTCCAAAGGTAGCGCAAACCATTGTTCAAATAGGAAAGGAGAATTTCATCCCCGCCCTCTAACCCTCTCCTGACTTCTTCGTCGTTTTCCGCTCTCCCATTGGACGAGGCTTGACACGTGACGAATAAGCCGCGCGGCTTTCGTTATCGCGGGAAAACAGCGCCATTAGTGAGCGTAGAAACACCGGGACACATGTGCGCTGTGCGTGAGCGTAGGCTTTTTCCATTTTTGAAGACGCGCTCGGCTGCAGCACGATGCCGACTTGCTGTGCTATTGGATGTTCGAATAGCACTGCCAAGGGGGCAAGCTTTTTGCGGTTCCTCGTGGCAAACGAAGCCTCCAACGGCGAGCGATATGGCTCTACCATATCGGAAGAAAGAAATTTGACTGCCACCGAGGGAGGTCATTACTGAGGGGTTTTCTGATCGCTGTTCTCACACAGTTAGTGATGAACGCGGTAAGGTGGGTGCGTTCGCGAGTTCATCATCAGCCAACAACTGAGTAAAAAAAAAAGTCCCAGTTTATGCTCTGCGGCGACCAAAAGGGTGCATTTTGGCAATATGAATACCAGCATGACTTCTAATAACATGACCATAGTGAAAGAGTCGACAATTAAAGAGCAAACGCAGAAAGCACGCGCACACACAGGGAACCAAGGTATATAACTGACGGGGAAAGAAGAGCGCGCGAATGCATTTTGGAAAAAAAAAACACGTTGAGGGTATTTAGCACATAAATGTCTCCGCCGTGTTGTGTGTTCATAGTTTTATGTACCTCTTTGTTTTCGTAAATGCGTCAGATAAAGAGAACACCATTCGATTCCGAGAAACAATCCGCAGTATAAAGACTGCTTAGGATTGCGTTTAACTTGTACTACCTTTCGTTTTCCTCGTCTGAGCGATGCAGATTCTACTAATAATTGAAGGTACTGCATATTTTACGTAGATATCTTACGTACGAACAGCCTTGTGAAAATGCGCCCAGAACAGCCGCGTTTCAAGCAAGCGCTTCAACGCGCCGCGTGCGATACGATATGAAGCGGGCGGTAGCGGCCGCGCACTTCGCTCCCTGGGTGAGGAAGAAACGGCGCGGAGAGGAGGAGTTTGCGCTACCTTTGAAAAATACAGGGACCTTAGCCTTGTCTTCCATCCGGCGACTCCGAGCGATAGAGAAAGCGCGCCAAGAGCGAGCACCTTTTATTATAACGCCCCCTAGCAGTAACCCGTCGCACTGCATTGTAGCGCACCGCCGCCGCCTTCCGCGCTCTCCGCTCCGCAGCCTTGTCTTCGATCCGGCGACTCCGAGCGAAAGAGAATGCTCGCCAAGAGCGAGCACCTTTTATTATAACACCCCTAGCGGTAACCCGTCGCACTACATTGTAGGTTTTCTCATCAACTATGCGAAAAACTAGCGCCATCTAGCGACATTATATACTTATATATAGAAAGATCGATACTTACGCCATCTCGTGAACACTTCATAAAACTACAGGTGGCTACATGCTACATCGGAGGAAGGACAGACCCACGCTCTAAGGAGCTTCGCCCCTAAAACATCCACATTGAAATGGAGACATGAACATTGATGGCAGCGTGTGTGATGTTTTATTCTTTGCTTTGTTGTGTACCTGTCATACTGCTATTAATTTTTCCTTTCCTTTCAAAGTGCTTATGTACATCACTTTGCAAGGAGTCACTGTATAATTAATGGCCTTGTCATGTTAAAAAACTAGGCTCTTCTCAAGAGAGGGTGGGGTTAAGTACCTGTGAAATTTTTTTTGCGGGGTTGTTTTCTGAGAAGAAATCAGATGCCAAAAACCAACCTGTGGTATCCTGGGTTTGAGTATTTAACAGTGGAAGGAATACAAAATACATTATATTTCTTGCCTGAAACAAACAAGTAAGTGAAATATGTAAAAATAATAAATAGCACCCATGAGGAACTGCAAGCTGTGCACACCTAGACCCAAAACGCACTTCTCTTGCTCCAGTCTATGCAGGCTGTCAGCTGCTTTGTTGAAGCCTCTGGTACATTCTCAGTGGTGCAGTAATTTTTGTCTGCATTTTGCTCAAGTGTGCCCTAGACATAATTGAGTGATTTGCAGTTGCAACTGGACTGCAGCCTCAATTGGGAGACAGTGGTAGGGCACATTTTGTAAAACTTAGCTACACATCGCATTACCAGTTTGAGTAGAGACCTGTTTATATACGCGTCACCTTTAGCATCTAGATTTTTTACCAAGAATTCCGAAAAATCTCCAGCACATCGAGTCCCTACATTTGAAATGCTGTATAACTTGTCTTCTTGTTAATTGCGGTTGCGCTTAACTTCTGTCCAAATGGGAGAGCACTTCTGCATAGCGCATTAAGGACCATTTTTATTAACATGCCTTCCTTTTATTTATCTTACCTACACTCAAGAGCAAACGTATATAGCACATGAATGTGCTGTGCGTGAACTTGACTTAGTAGCACAGTGCACGTAGCTGGTGTTGGTTCATTCAAGCTAATCATTATTGCAACCTTTAACTGTAGGTATTATGATGTGAGAGCAGAGAAATGGATATGCAAAGACAGTTGGGCACGTTAAGACGACATATTTTTGTGTGTGAAAAGATTAAAGATACACAAAATGGGATTGAACAAGTGCACTTTCATCCTTTCTCACACACAAAAAAAACGTTGGAGGAATAAGGTTTCTTCACTGTGCCATAGAAACTATATGTTTGCTCTCATATGTAATTCTTATTCGTTGGATTTGTTCTTGTGCTGTGTTTGTTTTCTTGAGTGTGCTTTACTTATTACACGTCAACGTTTCAAACTCGTTTTTATTTTCACAGACTGAACATCCCACGTCTTGGTTTGACTTCCTGGTACAGGATGCTTGCAGTTGGCATGGAGTGATGAAACAGCATGGTGTACTTTTATTAAAAGCACAGATTTCACCAGTATAGAAGCAGTTCATCAAAAAAAACGTGTGCTGAAAATAAAGTGTTCCTACCCACATTCCTCATTGTCTAATTATCCTTATATCCCTGTATTCTCTTCAGCAAAACCGCTTAAATGGGGAATTGATTGTGATAAGTGCTTGTGAAAGTTTTCAGGAAGAGCTTTGAACCCTTTTTACTGGTGTACTAGTAAAATGTGCACATGCTGCAAAATGGAAACACCAGGCGGAGTAGCAAACACCAATGCTTAATGTGGCATTTGTGTGGCTTGTGTGTCGGCAATTTTTCCATACAACAATATACTCTAGGACAGAGCAAGCTAGTACTACAAAGCACCCATCTTTTATGTTAGGTATACATTATTACAAGCCCTTTAAAGATGGTCACAAGAGAAATGCTGGATATAATTAGAAACTAAAGGTGAAGAAGCTGTGAAAATGTATTGAAAAATTACGCAATCTGTGGCGGTTACTCAATTCAGATAATGTCCGAACGTGCCATAAGGCCTTGATAGCTGAAACCTGAGTAACAACTCGTAATGCAAATAAAGAATCTTGCTACACCTCTAAAAATGAGGCAGTGAAATGAAATTAGTGTCACAATTCCTTTTTGTTATGACTTCGTTTGGGTTGAATATACTGACTGTAACAACACAAAGTGTAGGGGGTGATGCACATTAGAGAAATCCTAGTCTATTTTTATATTCCACCTTCTCTACATTCAAAGTGCAGTAAAGTTACCATGGAAAGCTACAGTGAAGCCATTGGTTGAGTCTTTATGGTGGCAATCACCAACCTAACTGCTTGGGTTTATAGTGCCTTACTTGTACATACCAACATATGAAGAAGTAGTTTACTGAGTAAATGACATGTGGAAGGGCAGAAAGACTGCACAGAGCACAGGGGGTGTATTCTGCAAGTGTCAACCGAACGGACATGACCATTTAAGCTGCTGCTTAAGTTCTGATTGGCTGGACTGGGGCACACGTGAGAAGGAGACAGGTGCCCCAGTCAATCAACACTTCAGCATCAGATGAAATGGCCGTGACCACTAGGTGAATACTTTCAGAGCTCCCCCCCCCCCCCCCCGCAGTTCTGTCTGTGACCAACATGCCTGGTATGGCACCCTTGCTTTCAATGTCCGTCGTTATCAACAAAAGTGTGAAAGAACCACGTTTGTGCATGAAAAGTTTTCCTGAGGTTGTCTGCCTTGAAGGTCATGGTGGTAATCACAGGAAACGGGGCGTATCCAGGGTAGCACCAAAGGAGAAGCCTTCATCGAAACAAATATGGAGGGGGGTTACATGCATGCTCAAATTTGTGAGCTCACAAGTTTGCCAAGGCCGAGTCGTGTCAGTAGTTGATGAAGCCTACATGGTTAATGAATAACCACATAGGCTAAAATTATTTAGGTACTGTTTACGAGGACTACATATTTGCTGGAAATCTCTGAAAATAATTGTGCAAGCGCAGAATAACGCCCTCCACTAGTGGTGATGTCCTTGAAAGAATGAAAATGTACGAGTTGTACCTGTGTGGGGAGTAAAGTTACATTAGAAAAACTTGGCAGTGGAAACAAAATTCAAAGAGTGGTACTCCAAATACATTGCCTCTTTTTAGGACTAGATGAATGCTAATAATTATAATAATCAATTAAAAATCGAACGCCAACCACAAAAACAAAAACATAAAATGTTTCAGCTCCTACCTTAGAGCCATGATTGTGAACAAAGCTCCAGTTGAACAATCTCTAAGTTTTAATTTTTATGGTTTGTGTTTAAACTACTTACCATGCCTCTTTCGACCACACCAGACGAGCTTCCGTCAAACTGTTCACTACTTCAATGCAAATAATTAGAGGTTGGAAAATGTAAATTTTTTCTAATGGGAATAGTAAGTATCGAATTGTCGAATACAGATGCATACATTTACAGCAGGCATATTTATCTTGGTATAATTAAGAACCATGCTTGTACTGAGTACAAAAAAAAGAAAGATACTGCTAACTGTCAGGGAAGATTAGGATTATTTTTAAATACAAGTTCACTAATTGTCATTTAAAAAACTGCACAAACTCCTCTCAAAATCTTTAGAGCCTGGTGGCAAACAAGATTTCTAAGAATAAATAGCTGCTGTATGACTAGCTGTAAAAAAGTATTAAATAAATGGTTGCCGCCAAAAAAATACGCAAGACAAAAGCTGCAGAAGGACTATTTTGGTGTAAAGACATATAAAAGGACAGGTTGCGAGAAAAAAATCACTGGTCATAAAACATTTACATGACTAGAATGTCAATAAAATTAAATGATAGACTATAAGCATAAAGCAGGAGTTGTCATGTAGCCTTCGATCATGAAACCAAAAACACAATTTGCATTACCAATTTTGTTTCTGCATTGCTTGGAAAACTTTTGTTGTTTCACTTGTGATAATTTGTGATACTTTGTTAGCAGATGGTGAACAGTAACAACTTTAACACTCGGTTACTGCGAAGTATTTGGCTAGTTTTACTTAATAAGAAATGCTGAATAGTTCATTATTTTAGAGTACGAATAGTTAGCATGTAATGTTTGATTCATATTCAAAACTTCCAATATTCTTCCACCTCTACAAATAATACTTCCTTTACCAATTTTCCTGCCAAAGCCCCCCCTCCCCCTCTCCTTAATATGTACTCGGCATCCACCTGTACAATCCTGAGGCATACTGACTTTATGCCGTTTGGCAACCCAAGCAAATAAAAAAATCCTGAGGCATGATTAAATTTGCATTGTGTGGTAAGTACCAGTCTGCAATAGCTTGTATCTGACGGCTGTGCTGAGTAATTGTACATCACATACTTGTAACAGTCAAGTAGTGCTTCTCAAGAATCGTGTTGGAACTGCACACACTAAAACATAATCTGGGATATTCAAAAGGCAAGTACGTGTTTTGCTTGCCAATCGACTTTTAGTGCACTCGTTTATGTAAGGTGTGCTGTTAAACGAATATTGTAATTTGCTAATGCAAAGAAAAAACAAGCCAGTATCTCTTGCTTTATATATATATATATATATATATATTTGTGTTTATTTCTGATGTTCTTCGTCGTTTATTACTTTCTCAGTTCAGTTCATATATATATATATATATATATATATATATATATATATATATGCACTGAACTAAGAAAGTAATAAACGACGAAGAACATCAGAAATAAACACAAATATGTGTGCACTTACCGGAATACAATAATTCTCAATGCAATATTTCAATGAGGCATGTAACTTGAATTAAAATCACCTAACAGGCTTTCCAAAGCGTTCCTTAACGTACCTGTGTTGCTCAGCATCATGCAAGAAGCTTTCACCAGGTTGATGATTTTTCATTTCAATAACTTAGACAATTCTGTCTCCTAATAGGTCATGCAGTTGACTTCATTATTTGAAGGCACATGTCAAGAAATCAGTGCTAGAAGAGAGTATAGCATTATGCACAGCTGCATAATTACGGCACTTTCTAAAAACACACCGATTTATGATCATTTACTGTGTTAGTAACTATACTCGCACCGAAGCAGACTGAGAACACATCTGGACTCAGTAACGCACCCAGAATCTCTGCCAGGGGGGGGGGGGGTTGAATTTTTGGGTGGGGGGAGCAAGCACCTTGCATAATATGCAATTGTTTTCCTTGAGCCAAAGGAATCTAACAGAAAATAAAATGCCTAATAATTATAATAATAATGACACCAAGGATGATGGCGATGTTTATTTCATCAGCATTTTACTAAATGTAAACTAAGTGTGAATGAATAAAGACAAGACAATGATAGAGTGGTTTTGTTAATCAGGAAAATTCGACGTCAAGCCACCTCCTGAATTGTAATGACAATGTGAACAGAGCACTAGAGGTACACGTTGGACTGGTTGGGGTGGACGCGTTGGGGGGGGGGGGGGATTACAACTACCCGACCGCCCCCCCCCCCCCCCGTCGGTGCGCCACTGTGGGCATTGCATTCAATAGGTGATGTAAAACGCGAAAATTGCTGCTTGTAGGTATAAATGCATCAAGTGAATAAGAAATATAGGTTCTCAGACTTCAAGTATTGAGTGTGGCAGCATTTACGAAAAACACATTGTAACTGAAAGTTGCCAAACATGTGGTGACATAACTGAAATAGCTAGATTTAATAGACAGAAATTATTTAGACAGAAATAATTAAACATTAATAGACAGAAATATTAGTCTTAATATTAATAGACAGAAAATTAATAGACAGAAATAATTTAAACAGAAACTGCAAATTCCCAACAACGGTACACGTTGGACTGGTTGGACTGGACGTGGTGGGGCGGGGGGGGGGCGTTAACTCGGCCTCAGGGGGGAGGGTTACAACTACCAGACCTCCCCCCCCCCCGTCGGTGCGCCACTGTGGGCATTGCATTCAACAGGTGATGTAAAATGCGAAAATTGCTGCTTGTAGGTATGAATAAATCAAGTGAATAAGAAATATAGGTTCTCAGACTTCAAGTATTGAGTGTGGCAGCATTTACGAAAAACACATTGTAACTGAAAGTTGCAAAACATGTGCTGAAATAACTGAAATAGCTAGATTTAATAGACCTATAAACATAAACTGCCAATTCCCAACATTTCCAAGTACTTTTCCTCACACTACCCTCATAGAGGTGGCTTCCCTTAATTGCTCACACCTCTGCCTTAATTCTATAATTCCCTGCTCTCGCTGCTTTGCCCATGCTGACTGGAACCTTGCACAAAGGTTAGGGCAAAAGCAGCTTGTGTTGTGAGGCAAGCTGTCCACGTCTGGTAGCCACATTTCAGTTTATCAGAGTAAATTAAAGGGAAGCCATGAGGGTAAGTCATAGAGAAGACGGATACCTAGTTTCAGTGATAAAAGAAAACGCCAAAATGGAGCTATTGGACAGTCCGGAGAATCAGCAAAACTGACATAGATTGGAAAAACTGGCAAGATGCATCATGGTGTGTATTTATGTGGTACAGGTCCCATTCAAGTTGAAAGATTTTTACTGTCTAATAAACTTATGAGACAATGCCATGACCAGCAATACTGTACATGGAACTTAAACAATTTTAATAAAGTAATCTAGAAATCAGGATAGAGAAGTGACTGAAGTGAGGATGCTAAGGTGGATGAAGTGGAAGCAGAATGTGAAGATACGTCTTAAAATAATGACATCCAACAGATGCATAAAGGTGGCAAAGATTGAACTCAATGTTCAAGAAAAAATTGAATATGATAATTTATTAGAATACATACATGAGAGGGCCGTAGCAATACAGCCGAGATAACTGTTGTGCGAGAGGAAAGGATGTTAGTCTAAACAGTAACAGTTGATCAGAAAATGACTAAGCATGGGCGCAGGCTTATGTAGAATTCCTTATGGTATGCACGATGTGAGAGTTGAATCTCATAAAGAACCGCGGCCTTATACGGCTCAAATAGAAAATGATGTGGGCTAAGTTGTGTGTATCAAGGATAGCATCAAGAGGGGGCCTTCTCCAAAAAAGAGAACAAGAGGGAGAGAGATTTTCGACGTAACAGATACAAGCCATACGTATCACAATTATTTCCAACATGTCCCGGGAAAGACACAAGCTGAATCTGCCAATGGTGTAGGCAAAATGGTATATATATATATATATATATATATATATACATACACACACATACATACATATGTCTATATATATATATACATATATATTCCGGTGGGATAGGCATAAAGTACTATATTTTTGCATACTGTGTTACCCTTTAAACTTAGGCCATTGCTCTTTTAGTATAGCAGTTGCCAACTGGCAGATAAAACGTAAATCTGTGCAACTACATCTACGACTGAAATATAGTAATATAGCCGTTTGCTTTTTGTAATAATAACCACCTCTTTCTTTTTGCACGCAAATAGTACGCTGATATTCCCGAAAGAGCATCATACAGTAGCTCATTTCTGTTTGTTAAATAGCGCACAAAAATGTTTTAGACAAACCTGCATACTACAATTGTTTATATGAATAATATGGCTTGTAGTTGGTGAACTTGTCAATGAGGACCTTAAGTTTTCTGTTGCAGCAAGATACTGCCAATATTACATGACTGAAATGTTGCGATCTCACGCAGTATGTACATGGCCCCTTCATACATGAATGACGGTGCACTGTCAATAAATGTGTCGAAGTCAGATAATTTTGTTCCATGGAGCTGGATAATCCTTTAAAGGATGCAGAGATGGCAGGAATATCCTTTGTTGCATTGTTTAGGGAGTCCTTGTTTAATACGGAGTAATAAAATTTTGGCTTGATGTACAGTCAGTATAATGCCATATTTTTTCATAAAATATTTAAATTACTGGCCCGAACCACTTGAACAAAGGTAATTACTAGCTGCAGGCATAACAAGAATTAAGGAAGAACTGCTACTTCACCATAGCTGACAGAACACAGCATTGAACATGTGCGGAAAAGTGCGTTTGTGTGGTCCCTTTAGTAAAGCTATGATGTGAAGCAGTAGTGGGAGGTCTTAAATAAGAAAAATGAAGCACCTAAACACTCAGCCTAATGGCATGCCAGAAGTTACAAAAGACAGATTTGTGAATTGGAGATGTAAACACATACAAATTGTACTTGGTCACGAAGTAAGCATTCAGTGCATTTTAGTAATTGCATGTGGATCAATAATAATTTCACTTAACTTCAGGAGAAGGAGTCAGTGGCACAATGTATCAGACGTTCGAAAGCTAAGAGGATACATTCAACGCAAGAACCAAGTTCAAGAGTGGAGATCAAGTTAGTGAACGTGACAATAGTTGTGTTTTGCATGAGAGAGAAGGTCCTTATGGCAATTATGTTGACATTTGCTGAAGAATACGTTTTGTGACTCAAATAAGGATTACTGTGGAGCTTGAAATAAGTGATGTGGTCGTGGGTCGTAGAAGCAGGGAGGCTTGGCCTGGTGATCAAGGCCAGCAATTGCTCTGCCCGAGTGTCTCTTACGATATTACTACGGTATGTCACCATATGCATTCTGTTCTAGAACCTTAAAGGCAATGCTGATCAGGGTTTTGACCTGTCGAATGCCGACTACAGTATGATGATACCAGTGTGACAACGATGGTATGATCGACGATTGGATCACAATTCTTTATTCAAGACGACTGAGGCATAACAACCGTGGGATGACGGCTGCATGCATGATGACGACTGCGTGATCTACGACACAGCGTGAGGCCGTGTCAAAGGAGTGATATTACGATGAATTCGAAACGACAACACAATGCCAACCACAGTGTGAAGACAGTAATCGGTGACGGTGAACGGTGACGCATTCGAGGACACCTAAGCACTTCTATATGAGTTGTGATTGCGAAAGCAATAATGTCCAATTGAATGTCGCTGAGCGGTCCTTCGAATTTTGCACTGGGTGTAATGTACCATAGTGGTATGTGCTGCCCGAGCCAGCAAGCAGCAGCAGCAGCAGCAGCAGCAGCAGCAGCAGCGGCAGCAGCAGCTTGCGATGCCAACGCCGTATGCCACCAACGTCCTGCACGTCGACAGACCGAGGAAGTAGCAGCGGTCACCAAGGCCGGCAGGCGCGCGCAGCAGCTAAGCCTAGTGGGGGTGAGAAATAGAGAGATACGGACCGCGCGCCGACTTGCGAGAGGGAGGATGACGTGGCGTAGCGACGATGCCCTCTCCCCTCCCGCAATACCTAGAACGCTAGCGTGCAGCAGTTGTACCCTTTCGCCCGCTCTGCACCGTTGAGGCGCGTTCGTGACGTGGCATCCCCAGCCAATGGGAATTTAGATGCCGCTTCGCCGATACGACAGACGCCGGCTTTTTCGCTCAATGGGCTATTCGATGCTTTCGCATCAATCATCGCTACAGAATAACGACGACAGCGTGTTTACGTTGAGCTCACGTACGTTCGCGCTTCGTCTGCGTGCGCCGTCCGACCCGAATACTTTCGGTACCACGGCTAATTATGTACCATGCAAGACTCGCAGCCATAGAGTACTCGCAAAGACCAGGTTATAGGCAAAATAAGATCAGCTTTAAACATGCACCCATGCAGTGCCCCAATATCGCAACCAGCTGATCCGCCCACAGCGAAGCGTTCGCACGGGCGCGTTTGCCACGTGGCCGTGTTACGCTCGTGTGGCTGATAGTAATATAATGAGTAATCGAAAGACTGCTTTCGAATGCACATATAACCATTGCAAGTCCGCAGCACATTTATCTCCTATACAGCTGCTTTGAATGAACGTGCGAGGTACCGCGGCCCCCGCAGATTTTTCCTTGCCCTGTGCACGTGGCGCATTGTTGCGCAGGAGTGCTCGACGTGTTTTGACTAAATTCACACATTAATTCAAATTGCTTAAGGAATGTCATTTCAATATTGCTCGCAACAGCGGCGGCTGTAGCTGCTTTGATCATTGATGTACTTTGGCTATAAAGTACAGCAAGTCTAGTTAACAAATTTTATTGGTATATATCTGAGGTTTTATAATTTTGTTAAATCGAGAACTTCGTTAAATCAAAACAACTTGATTAGATCATGCAACATACTATAAAATTTATGCAACAGCCAAAAATATGTCGTTTTTGCCTGCGTTCACACTAATTGTAGCAGCTGAGCATGCACTCTGCCATCACGGGAGAAATAATTAAACATTCTTAAAAGCTATATAAGTAAATGATGCTAAAATAACCATAACTCAATTAGACCTAGTATGCCCATATTTTACTTTTTAATTATATGGTGGATCAGGCAAGACGTTAGTTCATACTAAGTTTCCAGTGCTCATGAATGTCACAGCTAGAGTATCGAATTGCATGTAGTGTAGCGCAGCAAAAACAAGAATACGACAAGAAACGGAACACAGACATAATTAGGTGCTTGTGTCTGTGCTTCGCTGCTTATGGTATCCTTGCTTTTGCTGCTGTACACTACATGCCATTCCATGATGATCAACCAACAAGCCTACATTGCCACCCTTGTAGAGAACAGAAAATTCAATTATATCGATATTTGAATGTGCATAACTTGTTGTGCAGCTCCTTGAGTCATGGTGCCCACATCATTTGTGGGTGCAAATTCTTTTTGCCAAGTCTGTCCAATATAGCGGCAAGAAAAAAGCAAACACAGAAACTGAGCTCGGGTCAATTGATGCTGTTTACCCAATGTTACTCCAGTTCATTCAATCAGGCTGCAGAGTACTGGTACACATGACAGCTTTACTAAAGGGACCACGCAAAGGCACTTTTCGGCACATGTTCAATGCTGTGTTCTGTCAGCTATGGTGAAGTAGCAGTTTTTCTTAATTCTTGTTATGCCTGCAGCTAGTAATTAACTTTTTCATGTGGTTTGGGCCAGTAATATAAACCTTTATGAAAAAATGTGGCATTATACTGACTGTACGTCAAGCCAAAATTTTATTGCTCCGTATTAAACAAGGACTCCCTAAACAATGCAATAAACGATATTCCTGCCATCTCTGCACCTTGTAAAGAGAGTATCCAGCTCCGTGGAATGCTGATGGTGATGTCGTTCGCGTAGATTGTGTGGTTAATGTTCGGTATCTTGTTCAAGGCCCTCGACAGGTTGATCATGGATATATTGAACAGCGTCGGGGAGGTAACCGCCCCTTGAGGTGTTCCCTTTGGCCCAAGCTGAGTTTCGTGGGTCAAAAACTCGTTATTCTTGAGTCTAGTGGACCTCGAGGAAAAGAAGGAGCGCACGAAATTGTACGCCCGCTTGCCGACGTCCAGCTCTGTCATGCTCATGCTCCAAATAGGGCTACAACTGTTGCCTTATCCACAGCTATAAAGGCTTTATGGCACCTATGGACGTTATCTGAACTGACTAAACACTACACATTGCGTAATTTCCCTATACAGTTTCACAGCTTCCTTCACGTTTAGTTTCTCATTAAAGCCAGCATTTCTCTTGTGACCACCTTTAAAGAGCTTGTTGTAATGTATACCTAACATAAAGGATGGGTGCTTTGTAGTGCTAGCATGCTCTGTCCTAGAGTATATTGTTGTATGGAAACTTTGCCGACACACAAGCCCGAAAAATGCCACATTAATCATTGGTGTTTGCTACTCCGCCTGGTGTTTCAATTTTACAGCATGTGCACATTTTACCTGTGCACCAGTAAAAAGGCTTCAAAGCTCTTCCTGAAAACTTTCACAGGCACTTATCACAATCAATTCCCCATTTAAGCGGTTTTGCTGAAGAGAATACAGGGATATAAGCATAATTAGACAATGAGGAATGTGGGTAGGAACACTTTATTTTCAGCACACGTTTTTTTTTTTGATGAACTGCTTCTATACTGGTGAAATCTGTGCTTTTCATAAAAGTACACCATGCTGCTTCATAACTCCATGCCAACTGCAAGTATCCTGTACCAGGAAGTCCAACCAAGACGTGGGATGTTCAGTCTGTGAAAATAAAAACGAGTTTGAAACGTTGACGTGTAAAAGGTAAAGCACACTCAAGAAAACAAACACAGCACAAGAACAAATCCAACGAATAATAATTGCATTTGAGAGCAAACATATAGTTTCTAAGAAACCTTATTCCTCCGATGTTTTTTTTTTGTGTGTGTGTGTGAGAAACGACGAAAGTGCACGTGTTCTATCCCATTTTGTGTATCTTTAACCTTTTCACACACAAAATGATGTCGTCTTAACGTGCCCAAATGTCTTTGCATATACATTTCCCTGCTCTCACATCATAATACCTATAGTTATAGGTTGTAGTAATGATTAGCGTGAATGAACCAAGACCAGCTACGTGCACTGTGCTAATAAACATGGCAATGCCAGTCAAGCTCACGCACTGCGCATTCATGTGCTATATACGTTTGCTCTTGTTTGTAGGTAAAATAAAGGAAAGGAATGCATGTAAATAAGAATGGTCCTTGATGCGCTATGCAGAAGTGCTCTCCCATTTGGACAGAAGTTAAGCGCAACCGGAATGAACAAGAAGACAACTTATACAGCATTTCAAATCTAGGAACTCGATTTGCTGGAGATTTTTCTGAATTCTTGGTAAAAAATCTAGATGCTAAAGGTAACGCATATATAAACAGGTCTCTGCTCAAACTGGTAATGCTATGTGTAGCTTAGTTTTACAAAATGTGCCCTACCACTGTTCTCCCAAGCTGAGGCTGCTGTCCAGTTGCAACTCCAAATCAGTCAATTATGTCTAGGACACACTTGAGCAAAATGCGGACAAAAATTACTGCACCACTGAGAATGTACTAGAGGCTTCAACAAAGCAGCTGACAGCCTGCATGGACTGGAGCAAGAAAAGTGCGTTTTGGGTCTAGGTGTGCACAGCTTGCAGTTGCTCAAGGATGCTATTTATATATTTTACATATTTCACTTACTTGTTGGTTTCAGGCAAGAAATATAATGTATTTTATTCCTTCCACTGTTAAATACTCAAACCCAGAATACCACAGGTCTGTTTTTGGCATCTGATTTCTTCTCAGAAAACTACCCCTGTAAAAAATATTTTACAGGTACTTAACCCCAACCTCTCTCGAGAAGAGCCTGGTTTTTGAACATGACAAGGTCACTAATTACACAGTGAATCCTTGAGATGTGATGTGATGTACGTAAGCACTTTAAAATGAAAGGAAATATTTAATAGCACTATGACAGGTACACAACAAAGCAAAGCGCCTGCTTTAGCCGACGTATTCAATGCTTGCTTGTCTATTGGCGTTTTCCCCAGAAAAATGCAATAGGCGAAGGTGACTGCTCTGTTTAAATCAGGGGACAGAAATGACATGTCAAATTATCGGCCGGTGTCAGTGCTCCCCGTCATATCAAAAGGCTTAGAGAAGGTTATCTGTAAAAGAGCTGTGTCACTTTGTGAAAAATATCCATTATTATATCCGCATCAATTTGGGTTTTATAAGGGCCGATCGATTGAATTAACTACATTAACACAGAAGGAGTTTTTCTTGAACGGCTATGAAGAAAAAAATTAACGTTAGGTGTAATTATCGATTTTTCCAAAGCCTTTGACAGGATCAATCATATTACTCTACTAAGAAAACTCGGAATATTACGGATTCCATGGATTACCCCTGGAAATTCTAAGGCCTTACTTAACCCATAAAAACAATGCACTAGCATCTCAGGAGAATAGTCAGACTCCCTGAATTTAAAAGCTGGTGTTCTCCCAAGGGAGCATATTAGGGCAAATACTGTTTAACATCTATATAAATGGTTTAACAAATATCAGTAACTTACCACACTATATAATATATGCAGATGACACCAGTCTTTTCTTAAAATCATGTAATGCTGATAACTTATCACAACTAGCAAACACCGTCCTTGATAAACTATACTGGTGGAGTAAAGCAAATTCCTTACAGATTAACTCTAAAAAAACCAAAGCTGTTATTTTTGCACCCGCCCAAAAACTTGTAAATCGTGATCTAAACATATTCTCTCTATCAGAACGAATTGACGTCACCGCGAACGTGAAAACACGGGGAGTGATTTTTGATCAGCATTTAAGGTGGGACAAATACGTAGAACACATGGCAACAAGTATGGCAAAAGCATGCGGTGCGCTTTGTAGGCTTCGAGATGTTCTTCCGTTAAAACTACGGCTATTGCCGTAGTAATTTCTCATGCAAGTTATTGTAGTCTTGTACCGGGGACAACGCCAAAAAAATATAGACATTCTCTCTTTTACAAAAAAAATACATTGTGCCATGTTTCTTGCATTTGTGACAGTCATACAAGTACATTCTTTTCTAAGTTTAATGTTCTCTCATTTCATTGCGATTATCAGTTTAATCTTGCTATGAGATATAAAGAAAGCATAAAACGTGGCCACACAGGATTTATTGATCTTTGTAATCTAAGCAAACCTCATCACCTCAATTACGACGATCGGGAGCAAGAAACTTCGGCCGTGCCTTTTTCACAAACTAATCATGGAAAGGACAGACTACTGTGCCAAATATCAATATTACTGAACAGTCTTGAAAAAAAAAACATGGATCTTATGACGGTTTTGCGTCGAATTCTGAAGGAATATTTCATTAGCCGTGCGATTGCATGTGAATAACGTATGTTGTATTTGCGTTTGCTTTTCTTGCTTGTAACTTAATTATGCAAGAATTTTGTATTTGTATTGCATCTGAAAGTGTTTATATATTCTGATGTGCCTGGAAAAATGTATTGTTTCACCACGTTAGATAAGTCTGATTTCTGTTAGGAGAAGGCGTGCATTGTTGGTTATATATATATATTGTTACGGGGATAACGTTTATTTAGGGAGTGTGTATGGCTATATACAAGGTTTGGAAAAGGAGCAGCGACGGATGCAAGGCTGTCGCGCGCCTCTGGCCACTTCATCGCCGTCGTCTTCGTCCGACCGACAGTAGCAGCCCCTTCACTGTCTCGTGGCACTACCCCCCCGGGGCGAGAGCGCCGACCCGGTGCTTGCTACGACGGACCAGAGGGTCCAGTTACGTACGGCTTAAGTCTCGCAACGTGCACGATAGCAGAGGGTGGGGGCGTAGATGGCGCTGGTGCGGTGACTGGCTCGATCTCATACGTAACGTCGGTGACTTGACGTAGCACCCTGTAAGGACCATCGTAGCGGGACAATAGCTTTTCGGAGAGACCGATGCGGCGGGACGGAGACCACAGTAGCACGAGAGCGCCTGGGGAGTAAGAAACGTCTCTGTGGCGACTATCATACAGGGCTTTCTGGGAAGCCTGAGACACTGTGAGCCGTTCCTGTGCGATCTGTCGAGCTGTGTCAGCGCGCGCTAGGGCGTCGCGAACGTACGTGGTGGTTGAGCTGACAGGAAGTAAAGTATCGAGAGGCAGAGAAGGTTCGAGTCCATACAGGAGATAAAACGGGGAGTAGCCAGTAGTGTCATGTCGGGACGAGTTGTAGGCGAAAGTAACGTACGGCAAAGTAGCGTCCCAATCGCGGTGATCGGCGGAGACGTACATTGAAAGCATATCAGTCAGAGTTCGGTTCAGGCGCTCTGTGAGTCCATTCGTTTGGGAGTGATAAGCAGTTGTGAGCTTGTGGTGGGTAGAGCAGGAACGAAGGATGTCATCGATGACGCGAGACAAAAGGTATCGGCCTTGATCGGTCAGAAGCTGTCGAGGAGCACCATGATGCAGGATGATGTCATGAAGGAGAAAGTCGACGATATCCGTAGCGCAACTGGTTGGGAGGGCACGGGTAATGGCGTATCGCGTCGCGTAGTCGGTAGCTAAGGCGACCCACTTGTTGCCTGATGTCGAGGTTGGAAAGGGACCAAGAAGGTCGAGCCCAACACGAAAGAATGGTTCGGCGGGAATGTCTATAGGATGAAGCAGACCGGCAGGTAACATAGCTGGCCTCTTGCGGCGCTGGCATTTGTCGCAGCTAGCGACATATCGTTGGACGGAGCGATAGAGACCAGGCCAGAAGAAACGGCGCCTGACGCGATCATAAGTGCGGGTGACACCAAGGTGACCAGCAGTGGGCTCATCATGAAGCTGGCGAAGGACATCTGACTGCAGATGGGCAGGCACGACAAGGAGGCGTTCAGGGCCCTCAGGATGCATATTATGGCGGTATAAGGTGCCGTCCTGAAGGAAGAACAAGTGGAGCGAAGGGTCGCGTGTGGCGGAGTTGAGACTGTCGATGATAGACCGTAAAGCTGAGTCGCGGCGTTGTTCGTCCCGTATATTAACGAGGTCCGAGATAGACAAGACGCAGGCGTCGGTGTCTTGCTCGGAGACGTCAGGGGAATCCAAGGGATGCTGTGAGAGAGAGTCGTCATCTTGATGTAGCTGACCGGACTTGTGCACCACTGAAAACGAGTATTCTTGGAGGCGCAGAGCCCAACGACCAAGGCGTCCTGTAGGGTCTTTGAGCGAAGAAAGCCAACAGAGGGCGTGATGATCAGTTACGACGGTGAAGGTGCGGCCAAACAGGTAGGGACGAAATTTGGCGACAGCCCAGACAAGAGCAAGGCACTCTCGTTCCGTGATGGAGTAATTCTTCTCCGGTGCGGACAGGAGGCGGCTTGCGTACGCAATAACACAGTCGTGGCCGCTCTGACGCTGAGCGAGGACGGCACCGATTCCATGGCCGCTGGCATCTGTGCGATGTTCCGTCTGTGCAGTCGGATCAAAATGCGCTAAAATAGGGGAAGTCGTCAGGGCATCTATAAGCGCCGAAAAGGCAGCAGCTTGGGGTGAGCCCCATGTAAAAGCAACGTCTTTTTTGAGGAGCGCAGTAAGGGGACGCGCAATGTCGGCGAAATTACGAATAAAACGTCGGAAATAGGAGCACAATCCTATAAAACTTCGTACGTCTTTGGCCGAACAAGGTACAGGAAAATGCTTCACGGCGCGAATTTTTTCAGGATTGGGCTGCACACCTGTCGCGTTGACGAGATGGCCAAGTACGCTTATTTCACGGCGTCCGAAACGGCATTTTGAGGCGTTGAGTTGGAGACCGGCATTGCGGAATACCTCGAGAATGGTGGAGAGGCGCTGAAGATGGCTGACAAATGTTGGCGAAAAAACAATGACATCGTCAAGGTAACACAAGCAGGTTGACCATTTCAAGCCACGAAGAAGCGAATCCATCATGCGCTCGAATGTAGCCGAGGCATTGCAAAGGCCGAAAGGCATCACTTTAAAGTGATAGAGGCCATCGGGAGTTACGAATGCGGTTTTTTTCGCGGTCCAGTGGGTCAACAGCAATCTGCCAATAACCTGAGCGAAGGTCAATAGATGAGAAATATTGATCGCCGTGAAGACAGTCGAGTGCGTCGTCGATACGGGGCAAGGGATAGACGTCCTTTTTCGTGATCTTGTTGAGGTGTCGATAGTCAGCACAAAATCGCCAGGTGTTGTCCTTTTTCTTGACCAGCACAACAGGAGCAGCCCAAGGACTCGAGGACGGTTCGATGATGTTCTTGGCCAGCATTTTATCGACTTCCTTTTGGATTATGGCGCGTTCCGCAGCGGAAACGCGATAAGGGCGCCGGTGAACCGGTTGAGCATCACCGGTGTGGATGGAGTGCTGAACAACTGTTGTCTGGCCTAAAGGGCGATTTTCGAGATCAAAGATATCGGAATACGACAGCAAGACCCGGCGAAGATCTTCTGCTTGCGTATGCGAAAGGTCGGCTGATATCATTTTCTCGAAATTGGCACATAGCGACGAGGTGGCTGTGAGAGAGCCGGAAACAGTTCGAGGGCCGTCGACGGCTAACACAGAAATCGCGCATTCTTGCAACGACGACATGGTGGCAAGCGCGATGCCAGCAGGTAGCACGTGGGTAGAAATACCAAAGTTCAAAAGCGGCAGGCAGGTTTTGTTGTCGCGTACGGTAACCACAGTGTGCGGGATAACGACAGAGTGCATCAGGACCACGTCGAGAATCGGGGAAACAACGTATTCACCATCAGACACAGGAGGAGAGGGACTTAATGGAACGTACGTGGAGGCTTGTGGTGGCAGGTGGAGGAACTCGACAGAACATAAGCGGCTGGGAGTGTCCGATAGTACGTGGGCGTCGAAAGGGAGCTCCAGTTGAAGTACACCTGTGGAGCAGTCGATAAGGGCTGAGTGCGTCGAGAGAAAGTCTAGGCCGAGGATCACGTCGTGGGGACACCGCGCAAGCACGGCAAACAAACCAATGGTCTGATGGCCAGCAATGCACACTCGGGCGTTGGACATACCAAGAACGGCAGACGAGCCGCCATCAGCGACCCGTACTGTGCTCTGAATTGCGGGCGTAATCACTTTGCAGAGCTGAGTACGGAGAGCAGCGCTCATTATTGAAATCTGCGCTCCGGTGTCTATGAGGGCCGTAACGGTGACGTCGTCCACTTGAATGTCCAGAAGGTTTCGGCGCGTAGGTACAGTCAACAGAGGATTTGTATATCGGGTCACTGATGCAGCGTCACCTCCGGGAGCTGCACGGCTTAGTTTTCCGGAGCGTAGGTGCCAGGCCGTGCAGGGGACGATGACCGGTATGGTCGCGGCGATCGAGATCGACGGCCTTGTGGGGACGGTGAGCGGCTAAACCTGGAGTGTGGAGTGGCGGCATCAGAAGCATCGGAAGCATGTGGATCAGAGCGAGGGGAAAACCGTCGAATGTTGCCTCCAGGACGACGCCAAGATCCAGTGCTCCAGTTTGAAGGCGACGACCAGCTACTGCGGCAGTGACGGCCAATGTGTCCAACGCGAGAGCAGTTGAAACATATGGGTCGGTCGTCTGCCGTCCTCCAGTCAGCCGGGTTTCTGTAGCGCGAAGGGTAGACCTGGTTCTGGGTGACATTTGCAGGGGTACATTCGGATGTACGAATGGAACAGACGGCCGATGATAATCCCATGTTCGCGAACTCCTGGCGGACGACTGCTTTTATGAGTGACACGGTGGGCAGGTTGGCTGACTGAACGTCTGGAAGAACGGCCGTAGGAGCTAGAGCTTCAAGTTCGCGGCGGACAATACGCGTTACATCTTCTGACGCTGTAGCCGGTACAGGCGTCGGTGGGTCTTCGCATGATGACGTGGCGGCCGTGTTAGGTAGCCGAAGGAACCGGCAGGTGATGCGGCGACTCTTCGCTTGTTCAAAGCGCTGGCATTCCTTAACTATGGTGTCGACCGTCGTACAGTCCTGACACACCAGTAGATTAAACGCGTCGTCGGCTATTCCTTTCAAAGTATGCGATATCCTTATCATCTTCGGCCATTTGTGCGTCAACTTTTCGACAAAGGCCCAGGACGTCCTGTATGTACGAAATGTACGATTCAGTGGTCGTCTGGATACGAGATCCCAACTCCTTTTTAGCGGCGTGCTGTCGGTCAAATGATCTGCCGAACAACTCACGCAGCTTCGCCTTGCAAGCGCCCCAACTTGTAAGATCTTCTTCATGCGTCCGGTACCACACGCGTGCCGTCCCTTTCAGATAGAATATCGCGTTGGCTAACATAACCGTGGGGTCCCACCTGTTGCGGTTGCTGACGCGTTCGTACATGTCGATCCAGTCTTCGACATCCAAGCCATCTGTGCCAGAAAAGGTTCCCGGGTCTTGTGGGTGCAAAAGAATCACAGTAGCCGGTGGCTGCTGCACCGTCGACACTTCACTGGTCATCGCGGAGCAACCAAGACGGCGACCGCTTCGAAGTTCCGTGCTTGGTTGACGGAGCCGGCACGTCGACAGGTTTACCCAGCACCTCCACCAAAGATGTTACGGGGATAACGTTTATTTAGGGAGTGAGTATGGCTATATACAAGGTTTGGATAAGCAGCAGCGACGGATGCAAGGCTGTCGCGCGCCCCTGGCCACTTCGTCGCCGTCGTCTTCGTCCGACCGACAGTAGCAGCCCCTTCACTGTCTCGTGGCAATATATATATATATATATATATATATATATATATATATAGTGTATGTTCTCAAACATGCATGTTAACGTGCCCTTAAAATGTATTTAAAAGTATATTTTATGTATCGATGTATTGTTGCATGAAAAGAGTTCACAAACTGTCTGCTGCCAAATACTGTAGGGGCAGGGGCCTGTGTCAAGCCGCTTCAAATAGTGGCTTTTTGCTCCAGTTCCAGGAATGGAAAAGGAATGGATAAAACATCACACATGCTGCCATCAATGTTCCTGTCTCCATTTCAATGTGAAGGATTTTAGCAGTGAATATGTCATTATAATCAGTGTCATAATATCACAAAAGCGAAAGGGCAAGGATCCTTGCATTCTGAACTCACAAATGTGCTTTAGTATGTTTCACCGTTATACACTACGTGTTTTGCAGTGAAGCATACTAATAGCGGCAAGGCTGAACCTATCACGTGGGGTTTAGGCAAACTACGGTGGACGTATCCTGCAGTGAGGATTCTTCTATATTGCGGTAAAGCATATTGATAGTGAAAAGAGCTAACTTAGCATGTAAAGATTTAGCCAACAAAAGTTGTCGAAACATCATCCTGCCGCGAAAATATTTTGTTGAGACTAGAACATTGAGACTGGTAGAGTTCGTCGCTGGCTAAAACCCTACACTCCTGATTCGCGTGAACCCTTCCCACTATCGGTATGCTTCACCGCAATACACAAATTGCGGTGATATAACAGTGGTCGAACAGACTGGTGCAAACGTTTCGACAAGAGCCTTAACCGGCTTTTCTTGGCAGTTTTCATATATGTGAGTACACCTGCCAATACACTTACTACGCTCCTCGGCGTGCGTAATGTGATGGGAGACGGTAAGTGCCCGCGTACATAGTTAAGGAACACATACTACATGTCCCGTGATAGCGGGCCCTTTTCATTCATGGTATGCTTCACTGCATTAATTTTTGAATAAGCTTCACCACGTAACACAAGTCTACTGTGGCGAAGCTGACTTTAGGAAGCCGATTCATTCAACGTATCTTACGAGGCAGGTCCACGTATCACGCTTGGTAACGTTTGAACACTATACCTACTGCATTAATTTCTTTTGTTATTTTAATTGTATTTTCATAGTGATCCTGAATCTCGAAGTTGCAGTCTGAAACTGCATCATAATCGTTCTAATTGCATCAGGACAGCGCGTAGTGGTAAGCGTGCATGCAACAGGCACGGCGGCACTGGCTGTTGTTGGGAAATTTCGAGACGCTCTTTCGCGCAGTAATGCCATTTGTCTTATTAAAAACAATGCAGGTAATGATTAAATGAAATGCAGCAAAGCTGTAGAAACGCAGTAGCAAAGCTGTTTGACCATCACGCGCAAGAACGCGATTTAACACGATCTGGCGGAACAGCTCACCATGCCAGGATTTTCTTACGTCCACGTTTTTTCACACATCATTCACTCAACCAGACTACTGGATGGTTCTGTAGACGTACTAACGATCGTGAGCGAGGCGTATACTCACAGGATGCACGGCCCATTCCACAGGCCGGCTGCAATTTGACGCGGCCAAGAGGCAAAATATGCGCGCAAGATAACTAACGGCAACACATGAAGCAGCTGATAGCCCCAACCTTTTATTACATGCATATAGAGTGGGAAAATGAATTACTTACGCTGTAAGAAGGCACGGAATACGGACCGCTTCACAACGCGACCGGCCCGCAAAAAAAGCCGCCATGAAAATTAACGGATGTGACTTTACAGGTTATAGCGGACGTGACGTCATGGATGAACGCAGACGTTTTGGGCACCTTTTGTGGCGCCTATGTGCACTGCTTCAGCGGGCAAAATTTATGACGGCCATTCGCGAATTCACCTCATTTCTCTTTCCGCCACTGTGCTGTTTTAGCTACAGGAAAATACTTGTCACGCCATTTAGATAGTTACAAAAATTACAGCTTTTGTCTGCTGCCAAAGTAGACAACGGATGCTGGATGCCTAATTCCGGTCGTTCTTTCGCATGGGTATATTCACTCTGCGAGTCAAACGTTCACCTTCAACTTGCCGAACGACAGCAATGAATGCTGTTTCGGTTGTTATCGAGGGCTAAAATTGATCTAAAAACGTGTTACATGAGAACACGCTCCTTCATGTTGATCCACAACACTTCCCATCGTTTCACGATGAGCAGTATTGAAGCTGCGCCCACGGGTCGGATGGATCTTTAGCATTTAACAGTGCTAGGACTTTCTGGGCCTGCATACTATTCAAATATTGCGTACCACTGTTCTGCCTGATGACATTAAATCGGGCTGTCACGTCGGAACAGCACCCTTGCTTATTAGTTCCGGGAATCGAAGCTTAGCTTGGGATGTGCCTTTCACTCACGCGAAGTGGAGAATAGTACTCAAACCAACGCCCAGTTAGCTCTTTTATGAGGGGCTGCAGGACCGACAGGATTTGTTATTTCACCGACGTGGCGACAGCAAGGCCTAATGGACCAACAAAACCACCGAGCCAAGTGGGCGAGTCCGCTGCAAGGTAGACTAAGGCGAAGAGCGGGAGAAGAACCTTTATTCAGAGAGTGGCTGTTCTTTTTTTATGACTCCGGAACACGGAGGTCTTGTGCTATTACTTGCAGAAAGGGAACCACACCTGGGTGAACAGGATTGATAGGGATTACCACCTGACCTACTTTTTCTTCGGAGTAGGATGGTATGGTCAGGAGCTCAAGGATGAACCAGTGAGATAAGGGCATCAAAAAGTATTCAAGGCTGCGCAGCCGCTTAGACGAGGTGGGCTTCCTATTAATCGAACTTCCAATTAAAGCGACAGATTCTTTAGCAAAAAAGGCCGAACACGCCCCTTCGGGTAGCTACTAGCTGGACCGCAGCGGTCGCGCATGTTTTGGGACTCTTCGACACTAGCAATTCGAGGGGCTGTGTGTTAACTTTCATTGTGATAGCAATTATATGGACACTCCAGGCGCATTTCTGCCACCGCCTTTGCCTTGAGGTTCCGTGTAAAGAGGTTCCGTGTAAAGGGCGATAAAATGGTCGCCGCGCGCCGTATGCTGTATGTGCGAGTGAATCTGTGTGAAGGTGAGCCGGCGATCGCGGCTCAATCTAGCGCACACAAGGGTGGAAGCGCGCTGTATTCCGTCGCACGCAAGGCTCCGGGTGGGGGGGTCCAACTCCGAGCGGCCCTGGCCAACACCACTTAGACTAGAGAAGGCCTGAGCGCTCGTCAAATGACGTGGCGGAGAGTAGGCCGGCGGCGCGTTGGAGGAGAGGAGCTAAATAAAGTCATCGTGCATTTACGTCAAACGTTAATCAGTGTGCTTGTTTTTTACGCGTAGTTGAACAGATGGCACACAGAGCACAGAGGGTGTTCAGGACGGTTGTATTTCCACAGAACTATTTCTGCGCTGCCCAATACTCAAAAGACTCATCAACAAATGAAATGGTTCGGCCTTAGGATTGAGAATGCTTTTCGCACGCAGAATGACAGGGAGCATGACCTATATTTGAATGTCACAGTGCTGGCCTCTTCAGCGTAACTTCCTTTCTTTCCTTCAATATATTGTCTGCGTCAAAGAGCTTGTCGTTCATGCGACCACAAAAGTTTTTCAACAAAACGTTAGCACTACACCGTAATACATATCTCATGACAACTTCACTGGTGTGTCCTTCTCCACATTCTTCAAGTCACAAGACCCCACAGTGGCAAGCAGCTCTAATGTGAGGTATGTTGCAAGTTGCCGCTGATTCGCTACCCTCAAAAAGTCTGTTTTCTGGGACAGTTGCTGTACAACGGCCTAGCAGTTGGTAACAGCATTCACGACACACATTGCAGGAAACACGAGGCCACCTCGGTCTAGTACATTTGCAAGCTCGCAGTGTTTCTGTGCGACGGCAACATTTATGAGCTTGTCTATCGTCAGCAGCGCCCTGCCTTTCAAGCAGTTTAATCGTTTCAGTGCTACATGAATGGCATAGCCGGCTACGTATACGAGGTCAGGAATCATGCCCGAAATTTTCGAGTGCGTGTCGGCAGTCACAACGACATTTCACTTTGACCTGGGTGACTTCGACTGACTACCGAGCTCTTCCCAGCTATCATCCCATGTACCATTAGCGGCGCGAGATCTAGGAATCACGGGCAATGAATTTTGCAGCCTTTTATTCTCTCCTTCGTATAGCTGTGGAATGAATACGTCGTACTGAGAGCACGCCAGCTGCCTGTATTGCCCGAAGCGCTCTTCTAAGCTGTCAGTCTGGAGCTTTCGTAGAAGTACGCGAGAGACCCAGCTCGTCGAAGCAGTAACTGGCGATTTCTAGTAGCGCATATGTCGTTTGATGAAGAGCTGCGTGTGTTTCCTTGGTGAGCGTTCCACTAGCAAGGTCCTTGCTTCTCCAGGTGTCCAGCCAGTCGAGAAGCTGATGCAAAAAGACCACTTTGGGATCGTCCATTGAAGGAACAAGAGGTTCCTGAAATATGTCCTTGAGCCGCTTCCCCTTGTGCGGCGTTTTAACGCTCACGATCTTCCACCACTTTGTTTTTCCAGGATGAAACTGCAGATTTTGTGAATATTATAACAAATTGTGCTTGGCTCCTAGGGTTGATAGGAAATTGGGCAAGGACTCATCAAGTACTTGCAGTGCGAGCTTCACATTTGGTCTTTCAGTGCTTGATGGACAGAGGGCTTTTCTAGACAAGCTATACCCATATCTCAGCAGCTCTTCGCACTCCAAACTGTATAGATCCCGGATTGCTTGGAAAGAAGCGCAGCTCATGCGTTGTTCTTGCGCTTCTTCCGTGAGAAACACGGGGAAGTAAAAGCAGTTCTTGTCATTTTTTTGATTGAGCCAATTGTTTCGGACACACTTCAGTAAGTGCACAGGATCGATGACAAAGAACAGTGGCCTTGAGTGTTCGGACGGATGAGGGAAGACAATCTGGTTGCTAGGAGGCAACGCAAACTGAGACATTGCTTTCCGATTCACTGAATTGTGGTCACTCACGACTACAACTCTATGGGCCTCTTGCGCTGGAGTTTAATAGGGTGCCTCGATGCCAGCGCCGCCGTTCAGGGTGGAGACAACCCCGCTGGCGCCGCCATATTGAATCACAAGAGCTCAGACTCAGCTACGCTTGCGTTCATAAATAGGTTTACTCGCGGCGCGCTTCCAAGTGCTTTGCCTTGATGAGGATTTTTTCATCGGTATCGCATCTGCACATCTTTATAACCAATAGCCGTTAACTCGCCGAAGGTCGAAGACGTAAATGTATGGCGCCGGGAACATGCCCCAAGTTGCCTAATTCAATCACATTTAATATGCCGTGTGTATGGTTGAAATACGCAATTTTTTTGCGCTTCGATGCTTGGTATATAAGGTTTGCGACCCCCTGTGTATGGAAGTTTTTCTTTTTCGCTGTTGTATTTTGGTTTACACGTCATGCCTCCTTTACCGTAGCCAGCCATTCGCGGACGGCGGTTGGTTTCCCTTGCGTTGCGCGTGCTCTTCGCGTTCGTTGCAATTATTTGACGATATCTACGCGCAATTTTGCTTTTTTTGCCCACAAAACTGTGTGCTGACAGGATTAAGCTCGTGTAAAAATAACTGCGATGTGAAAATAAGGTTTAGTTAGTGCTGTAGAGAAACAGGTAACGTAACTTGTGTGTGTCAATCTTGCGTAGTACATACAAGAAACCAAACGATGCACAAAATACATTTACTGAGTAATGTCTAGTACACTCAATCACGAAAGAGATATGTACATGACAAATTATATGTATTGTGTGGCGCCTGAAGGTTGTGTTGAAAGACGAGATAAAAAAAAATCGCAAGGTAGGCTCGACACACACAATGCGGGATAGGGAGAGTTTTTTTTTAATTTATTCATTACTAGGGGAGGGGATTTCAAGTGAGTACATCGACCTTATTACACACAATATAAATCAAAAACAATAATACAAACAAGAAAACGCAACCGCGGGTAATATTAATCAAGATATCCAGCCAGAATACATCAGCTACCATCGAATACGTCGCATCAGCCAAACACATCGATGGCGAGTACAGAACATTTTATAAATAACCATTAGAACACTGATAACTACATTGAAAAAATAAACAACACTGCATACATATCGCGTACAAAAACCGTAAATGAAACTAAGGCAGTCAAATACAGATTAGCAATGTTTTTCACTTCGAAAATATAGTCCATGATGATTCTAAGGCTGTTGACTTTAACAGACGGCGCCCATCCTGTCGATTTCCCTCGTACTGGTCCTCTTCAAAGTGTTTCTAAGTACAAATAAAACAACAAAAGTGATTATTGATATGAAAAGTTGCCTTGTAAATACAGAGAACCCATTACAGTGCTTAAAAATAAATTTTCGCAGAACTGGACTGGACAAACTTTATTTGGGTCCTGCAGGACGCGCTTAGGGCGTAGTGGGCGTCTCCCACGTAGGGACCGACAGGGAATACCTGGCGGCCGCTTCGTGGGCCTGCTGGACGGCCCATTGCTGGTCGGCGAGAAGCAAGCTTCTGAGGGACTTCTCCCAGTTGTCCGAGGTAGAGTCGCGATGAGCGTTTCTACACTCCCAGAGCATGTGTGTGAGTGTCGCCGTGTATCCGCACGAGGGGCACATGTCGCTGGGGTACGCGTCAGGATAGAGAACGTGGAGTTTGGCGGGGCTTGGGTGCGTGTCTGTTTGTAATAAGCGTAGGGTCAGCGCTTGCGGTCTGTTAAGTTTGGGGTGTGGGGGCGGAAAGATGCGGCGTCCAAGGTAGAAGTGTTTGGTCATTTCATTATACGTAATGGGTGCATCCCGGTTGGTCTCTATCTCGGCGAGGTGAAGTTGCCCTGGGACGGCGCGGTCAGTAAGCGCACGCGCTGCGTCGTGGGCGATCTCGTTGAGGTTTGGCGGGGCACCCGGCACCCGTCCGAGATGGGCGGGGAACCAGATGACGGTGTGGTGCTTCAGGGTACACTGATCCGCGCTGTGGAGGATGCGTAACGCTTGGTCCGAGACGACACCGCGTTCGAAGGCTTTGATGGCCGGTCTGGAGTCGCAGTAGATGACATTGCGTTTGCTGTCGAGCATAGCTAGGGCTATGGCTACTTGCTCCGCTATTTCGGGCTCTCGAGTGACGATCGTGGCGGAGTTGAGGATCCGCTGCGAGGATGAGACCGCGACCGAGGCGAAGGCTCGGTTGTTGCGGTAGGAAGCGGCGTCCACGAACGAGACATCGTCCGTTTTCATGTCTATGCGCCTCAGAAGGGTGGTCGCATCGCGCGAGGCGCCTGCCTCGGTTTAGGTCGGGATGCATATTTCGCGGAATGGGAGCGATCGTTATAAGGTCTCGGATCTCGCGGAGGACCGGCGTCAAATTTGGGGGATCCCTGGTCATGAGGAGAAAAAGCCGAGCTCGCGCAGAATGTGGCGGCCCGCCTTGGTGGTCGTGAGTCGGATCATCTGCGTTCGCTCCTGAGCCTCGGCGATCTCTTCTAGCGTGTTGTGCACGCCGAGCTCGAGGAGTTTATACGTGGAAGTGGTGATAGGGAGGCCGAGGGCTCGTTTCACAACCTTTCGAATAAGGGCGTTGAGTTTGTCGCGCTCCGCACGTAGCCAATTGTGTATGGCGGCGACATAGGTAAAGTGGCAGAGAACGAACGCATCTACAAGACGCAGTAGGTTGTCTTCTTTCAGGCCGTGGTGCCGGTTGGCCACTCTACGTACGAGTCGTATTGCATTTTCAGTCTTAGTCATTAGTTTCTGCTCCGTTAGGGTGTTGGTTCCGCGGGACTCGATGATCATACCCAGGACCTTGATGGAAACTACCCTGGGAACTATACGACCGTCTCTTATGCGGAGTGTGATGTTGCGTTCGGCCGGAGGTTTCCACCCTTTGGGCTTGGCGCCACGGCGTTTGGGCAAGTACAGCAACAGCTCCGACTTGGTGGGGGAGCACTTGAGACCGGTGTGTTCAAGGTAGGACTCGGCAGTTTCAATGGCCTCCTGCAGGGCGGATTCGATGAAGCCATCCGACCCCGCGGAGCACCAGATCCTTATGTCGTCCGCATAGATGGTGTGATTTAGCCCGTCAATCCTCGAGAGTCGTTCGGAGAGCCCTATCATCACTAGGTTGAAGAGCGTCGGCGAGAGGACGGACCCCTGGGGAGTTCCCCGCTGTCTGAGCTCGACTTCTTCCGACACCAGGTCTCCTGCGCGGAGGACGGCCCTGCGCCGGGTCAGGAAGGAGCGGACAAAGTCGTAGAACCGACGCCCGAGCCCGAGGTCTGCGATCGCCTTCAGGATGGACGAGTGGGCGATCGTATCGAATGCCTTTTCTAAATCGAGGCCGAGTATGGCACGATTATCCCGAGTGTTTCCTCCGTTGAGAATTTGATGTTTTAAGAGTAACATGGCATCTTGAGTAGATAGCCCAGGTCGAAAGCCGATCATGTGGTGCGGGAAGCAGTCGTGGTCCTCGAGATAGCGACCGACCCTGTTAAGGACGACGTGCTCCGCCACCTTGCCCACGCACGACGTGAGCGAGATGGGCCGGAGGTGATCTAAGCTAGGCGCTTTTCCCGGTTTGGGAATAAGGATCGTGTGGGCGAGTTTCCAGGCGTTGGGTAGCTCGCCCTTCTTCCACGTTTCGTTGATAGTATCGGTGAGGTAATTGACGAAGGGCTCATCCAAGTAGCGTAGGAGCTTGTTGGGGATGCCATCGGGGCCAGGGGTGGAGCGGCCATTGAGTTCGTGGAGAGCTCGGCGCACCTCTTCGACGGAAAAGTCGGCGTCTAAGTGGGTGTTGTCGGTACCACTGTATTCGGGGTGAGGAATCGACGGGTCCGCGTGAAGCGGTAGATATTTCTGCACGAGGCTCTTGGCGACGTCTTCGGGTGGTGCAGTCCCTTTGGCCTGATGGAGTATCTTCGCGAGAGAATGGCGCTGATTGGTGCGGGTGATGGTGTTGGTGTCGTCGAGCAGGTGTTTGAGAAGGTTCCATGTTTTGCCATTAGGGACCTGCCCGTTAATCGAGTTACAGACTTCGTCCCACTGCTGTTTGGAAAGGGTGCTGCAGTGATCCGCTATGCTCTTGTTTAGCTCGGATATGCGTTTGCGTAACCTCCGATTGAGGCGCTGACCCTTCCATCGGGCCAGTAGGGATTGTTTGGCCTGGATCAGGTGGGCTAGGCGACTGTCCATCCTCTCGGTGGGCAGGTCTGTACAGATGGTTTTGGTGGCCTTGCCGACGTCGACCTTAAGCTGATCCGTCCACGTCTCGAGACTTGGCGTGGCGTAGGGAGGGGGTCGTTCTGCGCGAGTCTTACGGAAGAGGTCCCAGTCCACCCACGTGTACGTCTTGGTCTTCCTGCTGACTGTGGGGAAGTGTACGGCCAATAAGAAATGGTCGCTACCGAGGTCTACCGCGAGGTTGGACCAACGGGCGTCAGCGATATTCTGGACGAAGCAGAGATCCGGGGTGGTGTCTCTTTGCGTGGACGTGCCAGTGCGGGTGGGAAAGCCTTGTCTGTAATGAGGGTAAGATTCATGTCGTTCGCGTTCTGCCGAAGCTCGGTACCCTTGGGGGTGTCGTACGCGTAGCCCCAGGTGCGATGCGCGGCGTTAAAGTCGCCCGCGATCACTATCGGGTTGGAGCCGGCGAGGCGAATGGCTTTCTGGAACAGGCGTTTGAACCGTTGCCTGTGGTTACTGGGGCTGCTGTATAAATTGAGTGTGTACATGCTTTGTCGGGATGCGTTGCCAGGGAGAAGCTCTACCATGACATGTTCGATTTCGGGCATGTCGAGGTCGTGCACAATGCAGGTGATCTTATTAGTGACCAGCGTGGTGGTACCGCGTCCTCCCGGAGGGCCGGGTAACCACTGGTATCCGGAGAACGTAATTTCGCAGAAGTAATTTCGCAGAAGTAATGCTGTATTACCTCACTTCACACGCTTCACACTTCGCACAGGCTACAACAGACACCATGCCAGAAAGCGCCGAAACATTTTGGTCCCATGATGCCCCTTAACTCTACTACACCTGGGCATACCGTGCACAGGCATTTAAAGACCGTCACAGTACCCACTACGATCGGGAATGAGCACGAATGACCATCGGCTTACGAGCACCACGCTACAAATATACTCGTCTAAAAAATCAGCTATATAATGTAACAACCTGAGATCCGCAAGATATCTGCTGAGAAATCAGAGAAAATCACTATGCTTAGCTTGCCACGTACACACCAGCCACTCTCCCCAGAAGAAGCACTGCGTTCTTTAGTCCCAAATAACCAGTAGCGAAAAAAGAAACTGAGAAAAAAAAGAAACAAGAGACACATACGTTGTGTGCTTCCCGTGATAAAGTAAAATAGGTGGTTTACATGACCATTTGTAGCTAATGTAAGACTATTTCGCGGAGAAGCATCTTCGTCAGTCTTTAAAATAAGGGTACTACTCGCATAGACTGCGCCGATCAAAACGTCAAAAGCCTATGCGACGCGCGCTCGCAAACCATAGGCTACTCAGACAGCATCGGTGCAGTGCTTAGTTCGTGAGCGAGGATCAGAGCATACTTTGTTATTTAAATGAAAAACACGGTGCGATAGTCTAAACTTTCTTGACTCTTACCTCGCAAATGTAGGAGTTATCCGTTGCCTTCCAGTGATACCGCTTTACGTGGGCTTCCCATCTCTTCCTTCGCTCTGGGTCCCGGCGAAGCGTAAACAACGAAGCCCTTTACGCGTCGATCCGGTGCACTTGGGAACACAACAGCCCGTCATGTCGACTTGATGCACTTGACAAGCTTATCATTCATGCGGCTGAACACTGTCCAGCAAGTAGAAGCGTCAGCGAAGCATCCGCGCGCACTGTGTCTCGAACTAAGCACCGGCACCAAGCAATCGCAACCGCTCGCTGTGATTCAAGATGGCGTCGCAGTGAGAAAGCGGCGGCGCGGGGGCGGTCAAAGGATGTCACCACCCTGAACGGCGGCACTGGCATCGAGGCACCCTAGAGTTTAAGGTATAGTAGCGGCACCTGGTGGTGGCAAGAAAAGTTGGCTGGGTAGTACCAGGTTGGGTAGTAGTGAGCTCTTGCTGTAGCGAAGCACACTTCTAGCCTAAGTTTTGCGTCGATTCGCATTTTTTTCTGCCTTGTTGGTGCGAAAAGGCTCGTCGCTTGTCACAGACCACGTTGTGAGTTGGCCATATTCTAGCTTTACGAAAACGGACGCTCCGTATGCCGTGGGACGTAATGCTTGGAGCAGAAGGAATTGGCGACGCCGATCCGTACGAAAGACCTAGCTAAGCCTCGAAAAAGCGTCACTGTAATTACTGATGCGCTGTGGGCTGCCACGAGCAAGAAGGCCTGAATACCAAACTTAAGGAGATTCTACTGTTTTCCTTCAAGGCCTCGCGCAGGGGAGCGTCGGGCGCGCTGGATAACTTCACTACCCCACTACGAGCAGCAGATGTTCTAGAGGTAAATGTGCTCATCCTTGATCTCAAGCCAGCACGTTGAGGCAGCGCAGCAAGGCAGTATTTATTACAGCACATCGACGCTCGAGCGCTATCAGTAAAAGCTACATCAAACGAGCAGCACTCGCGCTGTAGCGCGATTCGCACGTACGTTACTGCGCTCTCATATGCACTGCATCAGTTATTTATCAGTTGCTAAAGGGACCCATGGTCGACACTACAACGCACACATGACTACTTGTTTAGCGGCATGCAGTCAACAAAGATTGCATGAGGCATGCTCGAGCGTCGTGCTCGTCGTGCGCTCGAGGAGTTCGTACATCGTGGCGTGCTGAAAGACCACTGCCGGCGCTGTGCGCACCGTCGTGTGCTCGAGCAGTTCCGTACACATGATGTCCACTTATTGCTTCTGTGAATTCATTTATTGGAAGCATTTCCTCGTGTTTGTGTGCCTGAATGTAGCAGCGTGCAAACCTTACGGGAAGTCCAACTTCGTACGCGACTCGCTTCAGTTCAGTTCAGCTTTATTTCCTTAAAGACGCCTTTGCTAGGGGTATTGCATAAGGGGTGGATACAGTCGTCACTTGCGATTGACACCGCGCTAAAACTTCCCCGGCGTGTACGTACTTGAGGTTACATAATTTCTTGCCTTTACGCAGCGTGCCACTTCTGAAAAAATCTTCGGCGCCCGATATTCGCTACAGGCCGTGGCACAACACAATCGAAAGTGGCGGGTCCATATTATAAACGTGCTTTCCGAAGCAAAAGTCCGACCTTGGTACTACCCAGCCCAGGGCAGAGGGCGCTCTTTAGCACCAAATTCGCAGCGCCCCCTGGGAAAAGCAAGAGCTCTTTAACGAATATTCTCAAGGTGACAAATAATGAATCTCACAAGATTACGCAGAAACTTCGCATCAGCTCTGTGCAAAGGAACAACGTGCGCCACGTACCTTAAAATGGCACGTGAGGCTTTGTGCCATAAATACAACTGCACTGTTGGCGGCTTCGTTAGGATTATGTGCCACACCCGTAATGCTGCCGACTTTATAGACGAGATATGGCTAGATATAGATCTCATCCATCATTAGACTAACGAAGCGTTGGCGGTGGTCAAGATTCGTAATTCTCCTTGTCACGTAGGTCAGGAAGGTGGCATCGTCGTGCTCTATGTGAGGGTTCATTCCAAAGGATGAGCAAATGGACCGCACCATTGTCGGGTGCGGTAGGGTGATGTTGCCGTAGCTCCGAATATATCCGTATGCATGTGGCGATATAGTAAAGAGAATGCAGGAAAATATTATGAATTCCGCGGAGTACCGCCTGCGCTCTTTTTTTGCAGTCAAAAGTTAAGCTGCTCTCGTAGGAACTGTACAACACGGGCTGCATTTTCTTCTGCAGGAGACCACTCTTCAAGAAGAAAATATATACTGCCGTAAACATCCATTTATGTGTCCTCCATGTCTGAAAGCAAGTCCGCGTCCCATTTTTCGAGGTTTTCAAGGAGCTCTAGAATTTCTCTTTTGCTCTGCGCAACAGCTGGATGAGAATACATGACGCCAGTCTTGTCACAGGCGTCTTTAAAATATTTACAGTGACACCCATGTCGTCTTTCACCACTACAGAGTAGTTAATAAACGGTTCTCGGTCTTCAACTACGTTGGCCATGATGAGGCTTTGGTTACCTTTAAACGCTTTCCAAAACTGTGACTTTCTTGCTCTCCCCGCAGGGGCGTCTGCGTCAGCAGGCGTTTGGTTTGTGGCGACACCACGTACACAAGCACACGAGGGCTGCACCCTCCCACGTTTAACCGTGCGTGGCTTAGCCGCATCCGGGGAAAAGGGGATCCTGAGGTTTGAGCTAATGCCGGGTGTTCGGACCTTTAAGGCCCCTCGGCGGAGGCAACACACCCCTTTGGCCTCAGCTTCACGTAGATGGCACCCCAGGACTGACCCACCCGGGGCAAATTGGTAGCTGCCTTTTCCTATCTTCCTCTCGAATCTTCGTCTTTCTCTCGCACTTTGCATCTTTCCTGTCTTCTCTTCACCTATATTTACTTCCGATCTTCCTGGCGGCAAGGGTTAACCTTGTGTGGTGCAACCAACTTTGGCTGTACATATTGGGATATAACGGCAACGTACAGTTGGCGTCTGCATGACTTGTTTCCTCTACGTCCTGCGGCGTCCCCTTGTTGGGTACCATGGTAGGCGGCTGGCATTTCGCGAAATTTAGATACACTTATGTGTAGTGCTTTCCTCGAACGTCCTGATCGCCTTGAGAAACGAGGGCGCACCGAAGTAGTATTTAAATTATTTGACAACCGAACACAGAATTTTCCACGTTTTCACGTCATCTACTCTGGTAACGTTGAAAAGGCATAAGAAAATTATCTCACCAGTGCTACCCTCAACATCTCTAACAGAAGTTTCCGGTCCAGGTTACAAATCACCGAAAATGGCCAGTGGTGATCTGCTACTCGAGCTCCGCGATCAGAAACAACATGAAAAACTGCCCAATCTAGTGTCCTTTGGGGTTGTTCAGTAACAGCAACCCCGCACCGTACCATGAATACCACCCACGGCGTCGTCTCCGATGATGATTTGTTGGAGCTATCTGAAGCTGAACTACTGGAGGGCTGGTGTGATCAGAACGTTACCAGTGTCAAACGAATTAAGAGGAGGGGTGATGAAAAGAAATTCAGACCAAACACCTAGTACTCACTTACGACTATAGTGTTCTGCCCGAGTCCATCGAGGCCGGGTACCTCAAGATTCGAGTGAGACCATATGTGCCAAATCCTCTCAGATGCTTAAAGTGCCAAAGGTTCGGTCACAGTTCGCAGAACTGTCGAGGCCGGCCGACTTGTGCGAAGTGTAGTGAAAATAAACATCCCTTTGAAACATGTCAGAACACTACACTGTGTCAACTGTGTTGGCGAGCATGCTGCATATTCGCGGTCCTGCCCGTCCTGGAAAAAAGAAAAAGAAATTTGATAAAGCAAAAGAAAATATCGCATTCAAGGAGGCACTCAAGCGGGTGTCATAGCTGCCAAAGAGCAGCTTTGCCGAAGTGGTGCGTCGGGGGGCAGAGCCACAACGGCTTCCGGCCGCTGTCTGGCCCACACTCAGTGAGCCGGCGGTGGCGCCGTCCGTTCCCCCCTCGGTGGCTGCAGCTAGCGCTGCTCCGCCAGCCCCAGCAGAAGGGGCCATGAACCTCTGGGCTGGTGGCCTCGAGGGTCTCGTCTCTGGAGACGAGGCCTTCACGTGAAACACTGCGCTCGAAAGAGCGTGTGTCCAGCGCCTCGTAAGAGCCGATGAACATAACCAGCCAGACGGCGCCGCCAGCGCCCAAGGAGCGTCGAGATTCTCGCGATCGCTCCAAAAAAGACAAACCGCGCATTACTGGGCCCGACAAGGGCTCTGTGAGCTAACTAGTATCTTTTAAACACACAACAACAAAAAAAATTTACGATGAATTCACAAATACTACAATGGAAGTGCAGAGGACTCCTCCACAACCTCGATGACGTTAGAGAAATCGTACAGAGGTTGAATCTCAAGGTGCTGTGTGCTCAAGAGGCACGCCTTAAATCTACACAATCCAACTTTCTCGGGCAATACGCCATTTTTTGGAAAAACCGAGACTACCCTCTGGTGCTGTAGACAAGTCTGTAGCTTGTCAACATGTACACCTTCAGACGGCCCTTGAGGCAGTGTCAATTCGGGCAATTCTTTTTAATAAATTGCTCACTGTATGTTCTATATACATACCCCAAAGTATATTCTCGGAAAAACAGATTTTTAGAATCTTGTTGATCAGCTTCCGGAACTCTGCGTACTTGTGGGTGATTTTTAACGCTTACAACACGTTGTGGGGAGATTCGCGAAGTGACCCGAGAGGTCACCTTATAGAAAACATTGTTTTGAACTCTGGCCAGTGTCTCTTCAATGGGAATGAGCCAACATATTACAATCTTTGTCATAATTCCTACTCAATAGACCTGTCTATTGGCTCTGCCTCTCTTTTCCCAGATTTAGAATGACATGTGCTCAAAGATCTATTTGGAATTCACAACTTCCCAGTGGCACTGGACTTTGTGAAACCACATGACTCCCCTCCGCATGACCCTCGCTGGAAACTAGCCTCAGCTGACTGTAAGTGTTTTAAAGAATCCACATACTTATCACGAGATGTTATAAGTACTTTTAGTATAGATCATGCTGTATTATATTTTACCGCTTTTAATATTGACGGTGCAGACAAGTTCATCCCTCAAACAAAAGGTCCTTCATGCGGAAGACGAGTTCCTTGGTGGAACGCGGACTGCAGGCAAGCTCAGAAAAAGCAAAATAAAGCATGGGGCATTCTGCGCTGATACCCAACTGCAGAAAACCTTCTTCAATTCAAACAGTGTAAATCACAGGGAAAGCTCACGCGACGGCAGGCTAGGACAGCAAGCTGGGAGAGGTGTTTGTCGGGAATAAATTCGTATACACAAGAAAAAAAAGTGTGGAATGTGCTCAGAAGGCTAAAGGGGCAGGAACCGCATCCGCTGCCTTTGGTAAATAATCAAGGAAACAGGTTGGAAGACCAGGCAGACGCACTCGGAAGACATTTTCAGTATGTATCTAGCTCTGCGCACTGTTCGCATACAGTCCTTAAACACAAAGAAATAGAAGAACGGAACACACTGGACCGCAAATGCAGAGGATCTATACAACCGTCCATTCAACATTGCCGAGCTTAGAGCAGCATTGAACGCCTGTAAACGCTCTGCGCCGGGAGAAGACATGATTATGCACGACATGATCGAGAACATGCACACTGACACACAGATAACATTCCTCGCACTTCTAAATCACATTTGGGCAGCCGGATACAATTCCAGCGGCATGGAAGGAAGCTATCGTTGTCCCAGTTTGGAAACAGGGTGAAGACCCATCCTTAGTAACCAGCTACCACCCGAGAGCACTTACAAGCTGCCTATGTAAGCTTTTCGAGAAAAAATGATAAATCGCCGTCTTTTGCATTTCCTAGAATCAAACAACATGCTTGATCCCTACCAGTGTGGATTTCGAGAAGGCCGGTCCACAACCGACCATCTTGTGCGCATTGAAGCAAACATAGCGATTAATTTGCCCATAAACAATACTTCTTGTCAGTTTTTCTCGAAATGGAAAAGACCTATGATACTGTAAGAAACCGAGGGGTCGCCGCGGAGCGCACGACCAAGAGGACCAGCTCAGCAGACTTTTAGAACAGACTGGCGCGTGCCGTGCTTGCGCCGCTAGCACGCGCTGCCCAACTTTATTCTCCTCGCCATCCGCGGCCGGCCCCAAAGCGCCGGCCGAGAGCGTCGACCTTAGCGTCCCCGCATAGCAGCGTCGGTGGGCGCTACAGGGCCCCCCGCCCAGATGGAACGGCGAAATGTGCGCGTTTCACTACGGTGGCCTGGCTTGGGAGTGCAGCAGTGGACGAGGTTTTGGTGGCGGCAGCTTGAAGAACATTGACCTGATGATCCCTGCATAGCGGAGGGCGCAGGTGCGACGCCATTCGCGTTCCAAGCTGCAGCTGCAGATGTTGCCTGGTCGGTCTGCATGGACGGTCGATCGCAGAAGGGTGCGGGGAACGTGGCAGCCACGATGACATCGTCCAAGTTTGGGCTGGTCAAGCGGTGAAGACGGTGGTGGGGTGCGTCGGCGCCGACAGCAACATCGAATCCGGCCCCCGCTGATGCTGCGACCGTGGCGACAAGCCCGCAACGACGGGACCCGGTTGGCTCTATCGATGTTAGCGTGGTGCCAACGTGTGAATGTCAGTCGGACCCGTGAACATAGGCTTAGTGTTGAGGGAGTTTTCGAAGTGCGCTGTAGCAGCATCCGGCCTGGCACCTGTGTAAAATCGGGTGGACGCAGAGACGAAAACCAGCGAAGCAGCGGGGCTGCCGGCCGCGCTAGGCACGAGTTCTGCGACGCCGAGCACCGCAAGCCTAGGAGGCATCCTTGTGGCCAAACGTCAAGGCAGTGTCGTTCGGGCGTTGAAGCCGAGACACTGAACGTGTGCTGCGAGAGGGGGCAGGCGACAAGGGCTCCACGGGAAATACGCTGGCGTAGCTGGGAAGTGCAGTGCATGTGATAGCGGGCGGACCAGCCTCACCGCAGTGTTGCCGCAGGATTTCACTCGGAACAGGTGGACTGATATGCGTCTCGACAGCCGTCAAGGCACGGCTCGCTGCTGAGCCATCTCCATGGCTTGGACTGGGGACGTCATGTAACTCGGGTGGGGGTGGAGTGCATGCCAACTCTTTTGTATGCTCGGGCGTGGATGCAAGGTGGTCGTTGCTGAGGACTAGCAGGCTCACCAGTTGTGTAGTTGATGGTGCGGGCAGTGTGGCGGGAGGTTGTTCATCGTAGGGGGAACGAACGAGACGCGGGAGGCGCAGTTGTTTTGTTGTCTCCGCACAGTGGCTCCTGTGGTGTAGGTGCGGCGCAAGATTCGCGAGCAGTGGCGCAGCCTTCACCTGGCGCCGATGGTGAAGAGGACGACGTAGTTTGAGCCATTCCTTCAGAAGCGTAAGCCGTTGAAGGAAACTGTGTTGTGCTGTGTAAGTGATCGGGAACTCGTACGCCAAAGTGTTGAAAGAAGGCGGTCTTGAGGCCCTCGTGCATGTTCGGGTCTGATGACGGAAGGTCAAGACGTGAGAAGACGTCGGTGGGAATTTCTCGCTTGAGGAGTACGTACCGCCAGAGCTGCGACGACACGCCATTTACGTATAGCTGTGCGTCTACCTGCGCGAACCACACGATAGGGCTATGCGGACGGTAGGGCCACAGTTGCAAACACCACGGGTCGTCAAGCTTCGGTGGGCGCCACTCTTCTTCCAGCTGGTCCATGGCCGCAGGCGGGGCTCGGCGGCTGGCGATGCTGAATCGGTCCTTGTTCATACTCTGAGGATCACGTCCGGGTCACCAATGTAAGAAACCGAGGGGTCGCCGCGGAGCGCACGACCAAGAGGACCAGCTCAGCAGACTTTTAGAACAGACTGGCGCGTGCCGTGCTTGCGCCGCTAGCACGCGCTGCCCAACTTTATTCTCCTCGCCATCCGCGGCCGGCCCCAAAGCGCCGGCGAGAGCGCCGACCTTAGCGTCCCCGCATAGCAGCGTCGGTGGGCGCTACAATACCAAATGGCGCGATGATATTATCAGAGACCTATCAGGGATGGGTATCCGTTGCAACATGCTTAGCATAATTCGAAGCTATCTCTCACACCGTACTTTCCGAGTTAGAATTGGTAATGCTTTCTCTAGGCCATGTACACAGGAAACTGGGGTACAGCAGGGTGGCGTACTTAGCTGTACGCTTTTTATTGTTAAAATGAACTCTTTAAGTACGTTTATCCCACAAAGTATGTTTTACTCAGTATATGTGAATGATGTGCAGATAGGAATTAAATGGTGTAACATCGCAGTCTGCGAGCGACACGTTCAGTTTAGATTGAACAAAGTCTCAACATAGGAAAATCAGAACGGCTTCAAGCCGAATCCAGAGAAAAACCCCTGCATCCTCTTTACATGGAAGAGGGGCCTTGTCCCAGAGCCCAGTATCCAGCTCCATGGTCAGCGGTTACCTGTGAACACACAGCACAAATTTCTTGGTGTCTTACTTGACTTTAAACTTATATTCATTCCACATATAAAGTATCTGTAAACCAAATGTTTGAAAACAATTAACATTCTTAAAATTCTTGCGCACACAACAGGGGGCAGTGACAGGGGCTGCTTAGTGCATAGAGATTTCAGTAGCTCAGAAAAGACCTTTATGGATAGCATTTCTAGATATTAAAGGAGCTTATGACAACGTAGACAGGGAATTGTTGTGGGATATTCTTCAATACGAAGGCATAGATGACGATTTCGTGGAGCTGCTGAGGGAGATATATCGAGACAACCAAGTACAAGTGGCATGGGAAGGCCGAAAAGGAAATGAAATGGTGGGAATTCACCAAGGATTGAAGCAAGGATGCCCTCTGTCACCATTGTTGTTCACGCTTTACGTCAAGGGCATAGAAAGACGACTGGAAAACAGCGAATTAGGTTTTGATTTATCCTACATGCGTAATGGACAAATGGTGCAACAGAAGATCCCTGGACTGATGTACGCAGACGACATTGTGCTACTAGCGGACAATAAAAAAGATTTACAGATACTTGCGAATATCTGTGGGAACGCAGCGACAAATCTAGGCCTTAAGTTTAGCACAGAGAAATCAGGGATTATGATCTTTAATGAGCACACGAGTAACTTCGTGGTGTCAATTCAACAGCAAGTAATACCCATAGTGAAGCAATATAAGTACCTCGGCGTACACATAAACGAAGGAAAGAATTACTCAAGCAACCACCAAGATAATCTGAAAATAAAGGGGAAGCGGAATGCAGCATTAATGAAACACAGAGCACTGTGGGGCCACAATAAGTATGAGGTGGTGCGTGGAATCTGGAAAGGAGTAATGGTGCCAGCGCTAACATTCGCAAATGCCATTATATGCTTAAAATCGGATATATTGGCGGGTTTGGAAGTTAACCAAAGATCAGTAGGCCGGTTGGCTTTGGGAGCACACGGTAATACGACAAATGAGGCAGTGCATGGAGACATGGGTTGGGCCTCTTTTGAAGTCAGAGAAGCACAAAGCAAAATTAGTTTTGAAGAAAGGCTCAGGAACATGGATGAAAATAAATGGGCGGCTAAAATGCACAAGTATCTCTACATGAAAAGCGTGGACACAGAATGGAGGAAGAGGTCAAGGAAGTTGGCAACCAAGTACAGGATAATCGAAACTGTAAATAGACAACCAGGGGTCATCAGAAAGAAAGTGAGAGAAATAGAGACCGTGAATTGGATGCAAAGAATGGAAACGAGAAGGACAATGGAGATTTACAAGAATGAGAAGAAAGAAATTAGAAGGGAAAATCTGTACGATAACACAAAGGGCAGTGCCTTGCTATTTGAGGCTCGAGCCGGTTGCCTAAGGACGAAAACATATCGGAACAAATATTCGGAATTAGATGAGACATGTGTATGCTGCAGTAAAGATCCAGAGACCACTCAGCACATCCTAATGGAATGCGACGGGATCCACCCAGCGAGAACCGTAGGTAACGTGCAACTCCCAGAAGCGCTTGGGTTTAAAGTGGAAGGAAACATAAATAGATCAGCCGTAGAGATCAGCAAGAGACGATTAGAGTACTGGTGGAAAAAAGTAGGGAAAAGATGGATGCGACCTGATCTCTTAAAATCATAGGCAGCGGTACAAGGTAAATTTTTGAAAAAGAAAAATAATGATAGGAATACAAAAATGCTAGATAAAGAACATGTATAGTATACCTGATTAAATCAAGCAGGCTAGGTGACTATTTGTCGCCGCCCCGTCTCAAAGGGGATGCCAATAAATCATCATCATCATCATCATCATTATAAGGAACCTGTACAGGAGCCTCATGCGGTCACGTCTGGACTATGGGTCTGTGGTGTATCCCTCTGCTGCTCCAAGTGCATTGAAAAATTTTGGATTCCGTTCACCATTTAGGCATTCGCCTATACAATCCACACAGAGTTTAGTCCTATACAAGTCCTCTACAGAGTTTATACGCAGAATCTAATGAGTGGTCACTCCAACTGCAAAGAACATATATAAGCTTCACATGTTTCCTCAAAGCGCAATCTAATCCTGAACAACCGTGCTATAAAACCGTTAACAATTTGACGTCTGCCACGCTATTTCAAAACCAACCTTCAATGAGAAACCCTTTTACACTACACGTGAGGGAGGTGAGCGAGGAAATGAATGTCCCACTAGATTTGCATCCAGTGATGGGTCCAGCAAGGCTGTTGCCACCGTGGCTTTGGCAAATCATAGAATGCGAGACGTCATTTTTCGAAGTTACAAAGCACGCTCCAGTGGAATACCTCAGAATGCACTTCAGACAACTTCAATTAGAGTACTCATGCCCAGATTTTATAATGACGCATCAAAGTCCAATGCTGGCGTGTCTTATGCAGCAATTGGTCCATCTTTCTCAGAATCTGATGTATTGCATCCTGAAACAAGTATCTTTTCCGCGGAGGCATACGCCCTAATGTCGGCCGGTAATACACATAAAGACATTAAAACTCGAAAAAGCTGTCCTATTTACAGACTACATAAGCGTAGTGAGAGCTTTAGTGTCTCTACGGATACATAAAAATCCAGTAATCAAAGACCTTTACTCATCTCTGTGTACTATGTCCGCATCTAACCAATATATCGTAATATGTTAGATGCCAGGGCACAGAGGCATAGTGGGCAATACGCTTGCAGATGAACTTGCTACATGCGTTGCTCCAAAACGGTAGCCCTAGGTGCCCCTTAATGTTTTGTCAAGTGGGGCTGAGCCGGTGGTGCCTGTGACAAGCTGTATGTGCGCATGCACGCGCGTTGGAGCATAAGCGCTCGTGTCTGCATGTTCGTGTGCTTGGGCGCCTTTTTTTCATTTTTCATGTGGGCCATATTTATCATTTGCACAAAATATTATTGTAGGTGACCATGACTAGCGTTAGCAAAGGGCGGCGTTTTCGTCTGATGCAACCATGATGATATCGGCTGCTCGATTGATAAAGAGATATGAACATATTTAAACCATGATAGTACACGAATTCTGCCCTATTCCAATCGAGGCAGCATGCCGAGAAGAGTGCCCATGGATGTGCGGAGAAATAAAATTAAGCTCTGGTCTCAAGGTATACCTCAACGCGAGACATGCCGCCTCACAGAAAAGTCTATAAGTGCGGTCAACCGAATAATCCAATCATACAGGAATGAAGACGGCCGACTCAAAGATGCAGCACGATCCGGACGACACCGATGCACGTCGGAAGAGTCCGACCTTCTCATTGTAGCTGCAGTCATTATCGATCCTTTTCAGAGCGCCCGCCAGACCAAGACAGCCCTCAACCTGCAAGCCAGTGAGGAAACAATTAGAACGCGCATGCGAGAGCTGGTCTTCGTGGATTTGTCGCGGCACAAAAGCCACACTTTACCGAGCGCCAAAAACGCTGGCGCCTTGAGTTTGCCAGGGCATATGAGCTGTCGACGACTGAAGAATGGAAAGAAGTCATACTCTCAGATGAATCGACATTTTCATCTATAGATGGGATCAAGAGTGCCGCGTATGGAGAAGGTACAACTGCAAGTATATTTTCCTTTTTTCTGAACTTTTCAGCAGAATTCTTCGGACGCGCAAGAGGCACTTCATCTGGAAAGACCATTATCTATGCCCTTCTTTTCGTGTATACCCCTATTGAAAATCCCAGCAGTGCCCATCATTAGTTTTATGCTGGGCATGCCGGGAAATGTGCTGGGCATGATGGAATTCATCATGGGTATGCTGCGTGGATGGTGGGCGATGTAGATGGTGCTGGGTAGATGCTGGGTAGACGGTGGAATACCTACTGGGTGACTCGTCTCAATGGTGGGTGTACTGGGTGGATGGTGGAATACATACTGGGCGACGTGTGCAAATGATGGGTGAATGATGGGTGTACTGGTTGGATGGTGGGTGAATGGTGTGCGTGCTGGGTGAATGGTGGGTGTACTGGGTGGATGGTGGGAGGACAATGGGGGACTATACAAGGTGTTTCAGCGACCACTTTCAAAAATGTTTAAAGGTTGCCTGTGGTAGATAGCACAATTCTAGTTAATGAGCTGGTCCACTCGAAGAGACGGACATTACTTGAAAAAATAAATGCATAATCAACAATACAATTAAGAAAAAATCACTAATTAAGTTTCTGACTAATTACCTATTGTCCCATATTCCAATTTACAAATTCTAGCCGTTGAGTTCGCAAGGCGGATCCACGAATTATCAGGATGACACCAGTTTGGAGATAATGATGATAAGGATATAAATGTTTTGGTTGCCTGTGGCAGATAGCACAATTCCAGTTCATGATCTAGTCTATTCGAAGAAGCGGACATATACTTGCACAAAAAATTCAAATCTTCTGTTCAAGTATCAGTGTTACACTTTGAGCAGCTAAATCAACATTGGAAGTGGTTTACTTCATCATGTTAAGTTCAATGTTCTAACCAGCATCCAATTTTGAGAGTGATGTCTGGTTTTTACTCGAAGGGGTGGTTGAATCCTCTTTCTTTACTACATAAACATTAGGTTGTTTCTCAAGAGAAAACGCCTGTGGAATGGTCTTGAAACTGAATCTGATTAGCGTATGATTGAGAAGATGATGGAATTCATCGTGGGTATGCTGGGTGGATGGTGGGCGATGTAGATGGTGCTGGGTAGATGCTGGGTAGACGGTGGAATACCTACTGGGTGACTCGTCTCAATGGTGGGTGTACTGGGTGGATGGTGGAAGCACATGGAAGCACAAAAGTAACTGGAACGCCCATGTATTTGGTCCCAAAGTTTGGAAAATAATATCAGGAAAGTCAAGCTTCTTTCATGACTGCCTTCTCTGCCAAACAGCTGTGAACGTGCTTGCATTTTTGCAAGATTAAGTGTATTTACATATTCCCAAGTGCTACACAGGGTGTTCATTTTTATGTTTTATGGAATTGTTAGAAGTTATGCGGTGGCAGGTAGCTAAATTCTTATCATTGAGCGGGGTTATTCGATGAGGCAGACATTGGAAACACATATTTGGAAACACATATTTAACTATAATTAACAAAATTTCACTAATGAACTTCTTCGTGAATTACTTTACGACATATATTGCCATTTACAAATTTTAGCCGGTGAGCTTGTCAGGCGTATTCACTTGGAATTAATTTCCAGAATGACACCAGTTTGGAGATTCGCCATCGAACTCGATGTAAAAATGCACTGTTATTCTATTTACTTTTTTACCAAAATGCTGTTTTATACGTGGAAGCACAAAAGTAACTGGAACGCCCATGTATTTTGTCCCAAAGTTTGGAAAATAATATCTTGAAACGGGTGTCATCCTGCAAATTCATTTCAAGTAGACGTGTCTTGCAAACTCACTGGTTACAATTCGTAAATTGCAATATGTGCCGTAAAGTAATTAACTAAGAAGTTCATTAGTCAATTTTTATTAATTAGTTGAATATGTGTTTCGATTTCTCGTGCTGCTAATGTCCGCCTCTTCGAACAACCCAGCTCAGCGATAAGAATTATGCTACCTGCCACAGGCCATTTTTAAAAATTCCTTAAAGTTTAATTTTGAACACCCGATATATGTATACGTATGCGCTTGGTAGCGTTTGCTCTAGTGATCACGGTGAATGTAATAAATAGAGATGTTTCCGTATTTCAATTAAGCCATTGATTGCTGGAACCTACGGACGGGATTTTCTCGAATACAGCGATACTGTATTCGAGAAAATCACCTAATTGTTGCGACTCCATGACTCTGGGATATTCTCTTTAAATTAATTACTAATGCATCTGGGTACTTTCTCGCAAAAAACACAACAGTGAGAAACTTAATGACTTCTGAACTGGTGGAAGATATGTAAATGCACTGTTCCCGTTAACGAAAATGCAAACTAATTGAATATGCCGAAGCACCGAAGCTAAAAGCTTCAATAATTAACTCGTGACGCCACTAACTGCTGTTTGCGTCCCCTGCATTCTTGGCATGGAAATGGGCGCGATTCACAATTGTCGCACGATATGCGCGCGACGTCGACAAGCAACGCCAAAGAGATCGCTAACGCTCAAGCCGGTTGCTTTGCTGGTGACACCACAGGTGAAACCACAAATACGTGCGAGCGACGGCTGCAAGCGACGCGACGTGGAAGTAGTGCGATAAGCAGCTTGGTGGATAATTTGCATGCGTCGGTTAATACCGTCACTTTTACGGCGGACTCGTACTTTGCACTGTAATTTTCCTGTAAGTGCAATCAATACTGCTGACAGCCTTGCCACGAACTTTACCCCCATTGCTAAAGAGCTGCGTTTTCTGGGATCGAGCGGATCGCCGCCAGAACACCGCACCTGATCACACACCACACGTAACACCCCACGGAAACAGCAATCGTGTTTCTTCGTATATCGTGTCGAGTTGCGGCGGCGATTGGCATGCAAACGTACGGCTGCTTGATCGAGAAGCACTAGGTTGGGCAAATGACACGGAGCTGTGGTAATCAAGAAGACGCGCTCCACTGCAATATACACGGTCCTGAATATTTGGCAGCGCTTGTTCGAAAAAAAAGGTTTTGCGCTCACCGCTGCACTCTTCTTTCTCATATTTTGCAGAACGATCGTATTTTGGGGTCTGCTTCCTTCAGTATAACACTTACCGGAGTTATCTGCCTGGTTTTTAAGGAAAAATAATGCAAATTTGCCTTCACTTATGGAAATGCGAGCTGTTCCACCGACGGCTCTAACATAAAGTTGTGTCGCCGCCTGCCGGCAGCTGCAAAAAGCAGCCGGTTAGCCAGGTTAGCCGCGTGTTCTAGGAGCGGGCAACAGGCGGCAAACCACCTTAACCAGTTGCTTTCTTCAGCTTCCGGCAGGCGGCGACACAAGTTATATGCTAGCTGGTCGGTGGATCAGCTCGCATCGCTATAAATGAAGGCAAATTTGCATTTTTTTCTTACAAACCAGGCAATTAACTGCGGTAAGTGTTATACTAAACGAAGCAGACTCAAAATACGATCATTCTGCAAAATTTGAGCAAGAAGAGTGCAGTGGTGAGCGCAAAATCTTTTTTTGAACCGGCACTGCGAATTATTCAGGACCCCAGCCTACAATAAAGGCTGAGGGCTCGCTGGCTCGTTTAGTATTGAAAGATGATTTTAAGTCTCACTGTAAGCGTTTAACTTTACAGACGAAAGGTTCGAGCAAAACTTACGCAAAATGCATGAGAACTGGCGTTAGAAAACGCCAAAATAAACAAAAATTTAGTAACGATAGCCTACAGTTCGGACTGATGCTGGATACCAAAATAGCCCCTCCAATACTGATTGCATAGTGTAAAATCAATATTGCATGGTTCACCGATAGACTAAGATATCACGTTGCTTTTACATGTTGGAACGTTAGACCATTATTCTGAGCTGTTCCTGACACCACCCACAAAAATGAATTAGCAGGTGATATTTTGAAATCGAAACTGAAACTTGTTCAGGCACCGCGCCCATAGCGTCGCCACTATCGCTGTTTACAGACATGGCGTCGTGTTATGCTGCGTGGGTATCTCTGTGGTGATGCAGTCGTCGTTTAGTGACTTGTTCTTGTACTACCTCGTGATGTCGCTTTTACATTGCGCTCATTAACGAAGGAGGAACTTCTGGGCCGGATATGATGCGTAATACGCGAGGAACTAATTCAACAGCAACCTACTGCTACACAACCTTGGTGATCCCTTTGTTTGATTTGCGGACGGACGTGATTCGTAGTCTTGGAGGATACAGTCTTCAAATGCTTCAGCACAGCAGTGAAAAGCAGTGCCGAAGTTCCTTCTCGACAACGCGCTCTGTGGCCAGGAGAAATGCTTTGAATTCCGGGCACATCGGGAAGTCGGCACATTGCCCCGAGACCAACGGACGCCCGGCAATCGGCAGCGCGGCACATCGCCACAAGACGGATGGACGCGTGTTTTTCGTGCCAAAGGTAGGTAGCCGTGCATGCTATCCTTCTTACGTTGCGCGTTATCATTGCTCTATGCATTGTTTCCCTGGAAACCGAACAGCGTGGAACCGAATGCGGTTGCAGTGGCGTTGAATCTGCTTGCGCACTACGTTTGTAGAGATTAGTCGCTACTAATGCATAGCGCTGGTAGTGAGATAAGACGTGCGCACTACCACTCGTAAAATTTTCCCAGTATTAGACGGAAGGATATTCCGCCGGCAGGATGATCACTGCGCATTTTAAATTTGCGGTTTGCATTAAACGCTGTATTGACTCGTAACGAAGACGAAACGTCGGTAAGAATATGTCCGAGCTACAGCGCTAAAAATATCTGCAGCCACCGCGGTGTTCTGCGAACCGAGATTCGATACCGTAAGACAAATTACGTTGCATTTAGAAGTGTTTGTTTTGCGGCGCATTTTGTATGTACGGAGCCGTGATGAGTGTGTATGGTTGCACTTTTAATTATCGGCGTTTAAGGAATAGATTTAAAAGATTATTTGTGTAGCGTGACACGGAAGTTGATAGCTGATGCATATTGAGAGAACTTCATATTACAGTATCCTCGGCGATTTACGCAGTTACAGAAAATGCTTCTTTCTCTATAAATTACGTTTTTCCCGATTTCATTTTGCACTGAAAAGGGCTGTTAAACCGAGGTAGTTTGTACAGGACTGCAAGAAAACTGTGCCTGAAATACACAGCTGTGTTATCGTTCTATTTGCGTAGTAGTTTTCCGTTAATTTTACAAGAAGTGTGGGACAAATGCAATGGAAAATTGTTGACTTGCGAGCCTGAGTGGTGGTTTGCAGTGGTTATCAGCGGAACACTGTAGAACAGTTGTCATTTCTTTCTTAATAAATGTATGCACTGATTTGTACAAGCTTTATTTTTTTATTAGAGAGACTGTTTGAATGTGAAAATTTCGATTCTGTGCAACAGGTCCAAAGGCATTTCATAACACTGTCAATATGGAAGAGGCAATAATGTTCCAATTAAATATTTTGTATCAAGCTGTTTGTAAAATATGGCACATGTTGGCCTCGAATAGGCAGTAAGCTTCCTGCACTGTATGTGTGCCCATGCCTTGAAGGTACACCTGAGCTTGAGATTGTTAGTTGCCATTTGGTGCACTACGTAGATTGTGTAAGATGTCTGCTGCTTTCTTTATGTGGCGATGGGTTCATCAAGAAACCATTTACATGCATTTCGCTTTTTCTTAGAGTGAAATAATGACTGCAAATCTGCATATCATTGGCAGGAATTATAAAGCACCTGCTCTGCTTCCTCTGTTAGTAGTGTCAAATATTTGAATTTTCGCCTGTGTGGAGCAAGAAAGTGGGCAGAGTTGTGTGATCTAGAACTTGTCGCACATTATATATGTGGTTAAGCATTATGTCAAGCATGCTTAGAAATAAACCGCCACCTGACGTGGTTGCTTAGTGGCTATAGTGTTGGGCCGCTAAGCACGAGGCTGCGGGATCAAATCCCGGCTACGGCGGCCGCATTTTTCGGTGGAGGGAAAATGTTAAAAACACCCGTGCACTTAAATTTAGGTGCCAGTTAAAAGAACCTCAGGTGGTCCAAATTATTCCTGAGTCTCCCACTACGGCGTGCCTGATAATCAGATTGTGTTTTTGGCATTTAAAAACCCCATAATTGTTTTTTTGAATTAAACCACTTTGAATCCAAGGCAGGTCAGCTGTAATTGCCTTGGCATAACACATCACTACTGCCAGACTCAGAGCAAGCATGCTGTAGCTAGTACTACTTTGTCGGACGTAAACAGACCTGTGGAAAGCATAAATACTGAAATAAACTGCAAATTTCCTAAAAGTTCAAGAAATTCAACATGCATAATACCAAAGGTGGCTTAGCAGATTCTTCGAACTGTCACTGTGAATAGAACATCACATGGAAAAAAATTTATTCTACACTTACTTCAGGTAACACCTCAATAACTTCAGAAACACATTTCCTTCCTGAAATCTCAGTCTGTGGAGTAGCTACTTTAATGTGTCAGTAGGTGCACCTCATTAGTGGGATCAGTTGGGGTCCTTTCAGTCTTTATTTGCCTATAATAAAGTTATCAGCTGATTGGTAGATAATGCACAAGTGCTAAAATAGTCCTTGTGTTTGTCACAGTGTCATCTCTTATTCAGTGTAACAGTTGTCTGTGTGAAACTGTATCCTTTTGTATGTAATAACCTCTAAATTGACTAGCATCTTGTGTCACTCGACATAGTTTCAGAGCCTGTCCTGTATTTCTGTACTTTCAGAAAACCTGTTTTTTTTCAGCCTCTTCCTCTGCAGATGACGCTGGTGATTAATATCTGTGAGCAGCACTGACCTATGGCTGAGTGAAGAGACATATAAGTAGGTAAGTCTAGGCTTTGTTGTTAAATCATTTTGCCATTATCGCAGTCGTAAAATAGATTTCTGGAATTTCAGTGTGACATCTCGTGTGGTCGGGCTCAATGAATTGCAATTGTGATGCATAAACTAGGGAAGTAAGGCATGTTGTTGGGCTAGTCGGTTCATAGATTCAGCAAAAATTTTTAAACTGCGCAAAGAAGACACAACGTGAACAGAAACGTGTGTGAGCTTCAATGTTTCTGTTCACGTCTTGTCTTCGCGCAGTTGAAAAATTTTCTTGAAACAAGGGAACAGGCACAAGTACTGATTTGGAATGAAAAACTTACTGAATGTACAGAATATATCTACCATAAGAATTCAAATGCAACCAATTCTGAAGCTACTTGAAAGTGGTTCATTTCCAGGTTTAGCTGCACTTGAAACAGCGGTCTAATTTAGACTCCAAAGCATGCACTTGAGACTACTCCATGCTTAGAAACCAGCTACAGTGTGATTACATGTTGCACATCTATGTAATTATGCGTAACAAATAATAATTCCTGTTCGCATTTCAATTTATGCTATTACTGAGTAAACTCAAGAAATAAAGTGTGCATACACTTTTGTCAGTAACTTCCATCTGTTATGTGTGCCTCCTTGTCCTGTACGGTAGATATTATGTATGCTTTTCCAAGAGTCAATGAAATTGCTACTTATTGCAAAGCTAGAAGTTGGTGTGGCCTCACACTGTTTTTCGCTGTTGTTGCTTTGAGTGTTACATATGGCTGTACATTATTCCGTGGCATTGTCAGTCACTTAACTATTCGGTGGCATCTCAAATAATGCTAGGCTATTGATAGGTGTAGTATAAATGAAGGTTTCACTGGCAGGCACACAGAAAGTTGATGCTCTCTGAGGCATAAAATGTCTGTGCACCACACCTGCAATCTTTCATTGCTTTTTTGCATGAGAAGTGGAGCACACGAAGAAGATAGTCCTCTTGTGTTCAGCTTAGTGCCATGGTACCATGAATTTATACCAGCCAGTCCAAATATAATTTGTTTTTGTTAATGTAATTTTTGACACGTGCGAAGAGAACTAAATTGTGGTTTTCGCATAACTTTTTTTAGAACAAACACGGACCGCTTATGATAATGTCAAAAGCAACGAAGAAAACCAGCCGTATTGTCTGGCATGCTCACAGAAGGCACTACAGATACAAGTGTTTAACCTGAAATAACATCTTTTTTATAGACAAAGTTATGCCGTCCTGGCACACATCTTTAACTGTTGCTATACAATACATTGTTAAAATTAATTTGTTTCGCTTTGGAATTTTTCAGGAACCTGGTGCTCTTAAACAGTGGACGACAAGCGCATGTATTAAATGGCAGCTAAATGGCTACCATACCCATTTTTACATTGTTTTTGGGCTGTCTCACTCTGTCATTAACATTCCCTAGTTTTGCTAGCCATTTAGCAGCTCTTGTAATAAATGCACATGCACTCCACTGTTTAGCAGCGCCAGGTTTCTGAAAAATGCAAAAATGTAAAAAGAATTTTAGAGGTGCACTGGATAACAAGTCATAGACAAGTGTGTCAGTGTGGTTTCGATAAGCTGATCAAAACGAAGCGATGGTATGTGTCGATAAAAACTTGTAACTGTAGTGCCACCTGTCCACATATGAAGGAATTCAATTTTTTTATTTGCCAATGTACTAAAGTGTTTCCCAACGCACGGATCACCAATCCTAAAACTACACTTATCTGTAATCTGGTGAGTCAACTCGACCCATTTCAGCATCGAATAAGAGCACATTCAGAATGGGGATGGCGGCTACATTGAAGCAATGAAGGGACAAGAAGCGCTATCTGGTGTCGTTTTTTTTTCACTTTTCTTACTGTGCTGACATAGTCTAGCACCTTTGGCCTATATAGCTTCTTCTGCAGCTTAATGGAATAGAATATATAACACATGCACTGCAATTGACTACATTTTTGGTGCAAAAGAAAGTCATGCCATCAACTAATGAACGCAACCTTTAGGTTGCAGGCGACAAACCTTCACGAGGTTGGCTACCCAAGTCAGTTCCTGGTGCTCGTTGCAGAAGGACTGCTCAAAGAGTCACTGCAGAGGCAGATGTGCGCTGAATGGCAGAGGGTGCCAGCATTAACAAGATAAAGGTTGCTGCAGGACCGTATATCACAGCCTTTCACACAACTTAATAAGCACAGCAAGCAGACATCAGCTTTGTCTATTTTGCACCAAACTAGGTAGCGTTTACCAGGATGCCACAATGTAAAATGTAAAAAAAAACGCTAAAGTGTTGTCAAATGCAGAGCATGCATTATATATCACATTGGATTATTCTGTGGAAGAAGCTACATAGGGTAAACAGGCAGATGTGCAAATGAGGCTGCGTGAGCACAGTAACAAAGTGAAGATAACGGCACCAAATGGTTTGTTGTTCCTTCAATTCTTAAAATGTGGCTGCCGTTCCTGTTTTGAAAGTACCGTATTCTAGGTAGAAATGGGTGTGAGTTGACTCAACAGAATATAAGTGAGTGGATTGTCAGGGCTGGTCACGTATGTATTAGCAAATATTTTGTGTTATCAAAACAATCTGAATTTCTGCATATGAGCTGAGAATTACCGTGCAAGTGTCAGCATTTTTTTGGAATTGTTTGCTCTTGTACTAATGATTGCACTTATACATGCATTCTCTGACGCACAAGCCGAAGTGCAAGATGGGGTACCTGGAAATAAAAGTTGTTCTTGAATGTTAGCAATATGTCTGGGTGTGTTCATATGCCTTATATTGACCTGGTCTGTATACACTATACTAGCATTTCAAGTGCTTCCATGTCCGAAGCTATTGAACTATACAAGAGAATGTGTATGTTGGGTGAATAATTCTGCTGTTACAGTTACATCTTGAGAATGTGTTAGTTTAAACTGTGAAACTTGTCATCAGCACAAAAAAGGGCATGGGGTTTTATCAGAAATCGAAGGACCTAACCTACAAAATATTTTTATACAAATGTGCTGTAGTGTTACGAGTATCGGTCAAAGAAATAACACTTCATATCTATTGCAGGTGCAGATTGGTGTAGGCTTTGTGATGCCTTATAACAGTGGCAGTATATTTAAAGTGTACATCAGATGCCAAGTGTGCAATAGATGTGGACACCAGCAGAAGCTGGTGAAAGAGGCCTGACTGGGCAGGCCTGCCGCACAGTTTGGATTGAACTGGAAAGCTTGCGGCAACACCAGAGATAGTGGCTGCTGTGAAGAGTAAGTGAACAGTTACCTGAATTAAGACATTCACTACTTTATATCAGAAAGTTATCTGGATGAGTAGCGTTGACACAGCAAAAAGAAATGCCAAACAAAGATTAATGCCAGTGCCTAATGTTTATTGTCTTAAAGACAAGTGAGATTTTCAGCACCTTATGTTCCTTGAAAAGTGTAATGCAGACTTGACATGATCTACCATAGCTTTCCATGCTGGAGCATTCATCTTAATACTCTTGAAAAAATGTTTCTGAGAAAAATTATTTGGTTCTGAAACAGCATGGCAAATTATGTGGCCTGAAAGAAGCTATTTAAACCACTGTCTTTCCAATGTGGTGACGGTGGTGATCTATTTGCTGCGTTATAATCTGCAACATTCAGAGCGATGCGATTTCTAAACACACCTGTCTTATTAATGAAATTTGTGACATGTGTCCTATCAGTACTTTTGGTTTACTTGCAGCGATTTCGTTTTATTTGAGAATAGAAATGAAGAAAGAATTGCTACACAAAGAAAGCACCTCGCCCATTAGTGGCATGTCAGTTATAAAATGGATATCTGTATTTGTACTGTAAGCCTGCGATAAATTATGCCTGTTGTCGACGCCAAAAAAAACCAAGTCGCTGAGGCATCATACAAAGTTTCAGCACTCGCCTCCAGCTTGGATTAGAGCAGATGACTACACACTGTGACTGTAACTAGCCTTTTCCTTTCTGTGCAATTTCAATTTCTTTATAAATCTAACTGCCAGTAACTCTTGTTTTGGCACCCACGAACAGTCTCCCACAAATTCCATTTGCTGCAAGAATATGTTTATTTGAAACAAAAGAGCATAACGGATTGCTTTGTTTTATTTTTAGACACTTCCTTAGGCTTCTTTACATTGAAGATGTATTGCAGTTCAGCTTATCAAAAAAACAATATGGTATTTGAACAGTGATACACAAAGACATTGATTGGAAATGCTGCATTGTGGACAGCACAGAAAGTCAAGGACTAAGGAAACAGCACAAAATTGTTGCTGTCCAAACTGAAGGTTTATTTAGAAAGCCTAGGTGAGTATGACGGCCTTGATATAAATGAAGAAAATTTCTTAAAGGGCCCCTAAACATAACATCTGACATAGTTGATATTTCAAGGAAATCTGCGCATGATGTAGAGAATGCCATGGACATAACATCTGACATAGTTCATATTTCAAAGAAATGTGCGCATGATGTAGAGAATTCATGGAATGCCATGACCATAGTCTGGTGGATGCGGCAGTGCTATGTGCGGTGGGAATGCCACAAATTAAAAAAAACTCATATACTGCTCTCCTGGCCTTGCTGGTACTGTCTCTGTGCATCACGATGTCAACAGGGTGCTCCAGATGACCTCGGCGTTAGGAGCAAAAGCTGTCGATCAGTCAATCATCGAGGAACGACAGAACCGACATGACGAGAGCCAATTTTGTGTTCTGAGAATGCCAGAGGGGGCTCGCCTGTTGTGCAACACTGAAGCGTTTCTGAAGGTTCCATTCAGCTATCTTCGTGGGGAGAGTGATTAGGGGCAGACAATGGAGGAACCTTACTTCTGCCGTCCAATGCAATTCGTAGATTTAGCTGCACTTTGTAGTGTAGTATGAGGGCATGAGTAACGAGTGTAGCGAAACAGTGAGAAACAGTGATGGGTTATCAACGGTTTATCAAGTGCCTTTACTTGTGCTATTACTGGAGCGCTATGTCAAAAAATTCTCGCACCTTACGTTCTTATGCAGTACAGTTCTCGTTTATAACAATCACAGATATAACGAATTATTGGTTTAAAATGACCGCATTTTATTGCATTTATGATTTTCTGACCATGCCTGTTCAAACTGAGTCCACATATAATGAAGATATTCAATAGCAGCGTACTGTTGAAACAAACATGTCAAATCCGATCGCAGTAAAAGGAGAGTGCACACCAAGTTCTGAAGTTTGCAATTGCGATGAGAACTTGGCGCATCCTCTGCACCAGTTTAGTCACGACGATGATATAACTGCGAAGATGAGTGAGTGCTGCACGTGGATTTCAGAATTCACAAGGAAATTCACGCTTTTTCAACCGTGCAAGGGTAATCATGCTTTCAAGGCCTTTCTCCAGTGTGCTTCAGAACGAGGCCGTGCAGTGTATAGTGTTGGTGGCCGTTGACGACCGGTGCACATGGCTCACACAGGTCACGTGTGCTTTGTTCTCAGTGTGACACTGCTTACAATCTCGGAGGCCACGATGGCACTCGTTTTTGCACTGTTCTCTGCGTGGTACTGCGCCTATCTGAACCAATTTTTTGCTTTCTCCATCAATTTCTTTATTGCAAGGTTAAATTGTATAAAATATGACTGCTTGCTGCCCACAAGGTGGGGAAAATTTATTAGTTTAGTATCCTTTACAGAAAGGTTATTTCGTGGTAAAAGTGGGTTTAACCCGATATTTATGATGCTTGTTCGTGGTGCAGAAATGGGAAATTATGGGGTTTTATCATAAATCAAAGGACTAACCTATACAATATTGTTTTATGCTAGTGTGTTTTAGGATTACGATTACTGGTCAAAGAAAAATATACTTTCTATCTGTTGCAGGTACAGATTGGTGTGGGATTTGTGATGCTAGTCAAGTGGCATTACATACTAAAGTGTACCTCCGAAGCCAAGTGCGCATTAGGTCTGGCACAGCACCTGTGGACACCAACACAAGCTGGGGAAAGAAGCCCGACTGAGCAGGCCTGCTGGACTATCTATGATGCATCTGGGAAGCTTCTGGCAACATCAGAGAAAGTGGTTGCTGTGAAGAGTAAGTGAACATTCACCTCATTTAAGATACTTGACTGTATATCTGAAAGTTATCTGGATGAGTTAACATTGATGTACACACAATGGAAAGAAGTTCCAAAGAAACAATGATGCGAGTGCCTATACATGTCTTTTTCTTAAGCAGTATATATGCACTGTCAAAGCAGCATAGGATAATTTCGAGATATTGGTTTCTTGCGAAAGCTGTCTGCAGTTTCCCCTATAATTGATTTCAATGACACGCAATCAAGAAAGTCAGGTGGCTACATGTGCCTTATTTGAGCATAAAGATGAGGAAAGAATTGCTACACAAAGAAAGCACCTCGCACATTATTGACATGTACGCTATGACATGGATAGTTGAGCTTGACCTGTGTGAAGCTTCCTATAAATTTTTATGCCTGTCATCAGTGCCCTAAAAAAATCAAGGCGCTAGGCATCATGCAGAGTTCTAGAACTCGCGGCCAGCCTGGATTAGAACGGATGACACATAGTGTGGCTGTAATGCCTAGTTTTTCTGTGCAGTTTCAATTGTTTTATGAATGAAGTGCCGGTAACTTTTGTACTGCCATCAACAGTCTGCTGCAAATACCGTTTGTTGCTAAAATGGTTTTTAGGAACAAACGATCATGAGAGATTGCTCTGTAGTTTAAGATGCTTCCTTAGGCTTTTTTACATTGAAGATGTAGATTAGCTTAGCAAGGAAGCTATATGGGGTTTCAAAAGAACACTAAGACATTGGTTGCCATCATTGCAGCTAAATAAAGCATGGAAACCAGCCATGACTACGGCTTGTACATTAAAAAAATTTTATGCCTACATGGCTAATGCTAAAGTTACGGCCCGTTTCCTCGCCCACTGCATGATATACAGACTGCGAGCAACAGGCTAACGGTAGCAGATGACAGAACTAGCACCTTGCAAGTCTCCTGCAGACATCTTAGGTTAGCAGCGCGACGATCTACATGGAAGCGAGAGAAGGGATAGGAAAGAGCACTGACTTACAACAATTTTGTTGCGCACATAACCAAGGTTTAAATACCAGGCTAAGGCACAAAAGAAAAAAAAACAGAAAGGTAGCACGTATTCAGGACTCTGCTTCCAACATACGATATTTAAATCATGTGGTTAAATATTGCACTTCTTTATCGCACAGTGAAAATGAAGGGGCACTGATGCAGCGCTCCCCAGATTTGTGAATTTCGAGCACTTCAATAATTTCTCTAGTATGTTTGTTTTTGTTGCGACTGATCATTCGTGCACTATCAAATAAGGGTTTTGCAACGGTGGTCTCTGCAGTGAATACCGAGGTGACCAGAAGCGGAGTTGAAAACATGATTGTTATGCTCCTTTAATTGTTCATTGAGACAGCGTCCCGTCTGACTAATGTATTCGCGGCCGCAGGAAAGAGGAATGTTGTAAACAACACCTACAGCACACATGACAAAGCGATTATTATGGTTGGTTCTGCATCAATTTTTTCTTTCTTTAGGATTACAGTTGACCTGCCTGCATAAGCGTGACAGCTCATGTGGTGCCAAAAACACAACAGCGACACCAGCATGCCGACCAACTTTCTTGAGATTATGGGACAACGTGTGGATGTAAGGGATGACGTTGACTCTCTTACTGGAAGTGGCAGAATCTGGGTTGCAAGCTTTCAGCTACTGACGTCAGCAGACTGCCCGGGTCGCCCAATTGCTCAAGTCTCCGGGCCTGTTTACCGAAACTGGCTTCCATTACGTGGTGACAGGACTTTGAAAGGTGAATTAGTGAAGCATAGGCTAACGATTCCTCGCTTGATGAGCTTTGAATGGGCTGAGTTAAAAGGTAAAAGAGCTTTGCAAGCTCTGGGTTCATACATCCAGCACATCTGGTTGTTCCTAAAAATGAGTCTGAGGTCTAAAAACCTAATCGAGTCGGCAACTGGCAGCTCATGGGTTAAGACAAATGCATGAAGACATTCTTTAAACAGCGATAAAGCATCACAGCAGCTAGTTTTGACAGTGTCGGCATCAGTATCTAAAAGAACCAAAAAGTCATCTACAAACCTAAAAACTTTTTCCACGAAAGACGGAAGGAGTTTGGAAACTGCACAGCCATGAGTGGCTAGCAAGATGTCACTCAGCATGGGCGCTATGCATGAACCGATGCAAACCCCGCCCCTTTGTAGATACGTTTTCCCGCCGTGCGCTTTCCAAACGCCTTCCGTCTTTCGTGGAAAAAGTTTTTAGGTTTGTAGATGATTTTTTAGTTCATTTAGATACTGACGCCGACACTGTCGAAACTCTTCTCATCAGGAGTTTGGCTTTACTGCAAAGTTTAGTCAAACGGCAGCTGCATTCGAAGCACCGTCAGGCGGACTTATTGCTTCCGATTTCGCATAATTTGTCTGCTCTTCAACCACCCAAACTTGTGTCACATTTCGAGAGCCACGACATGGCTAGACTGTCTCTAACGCAAGGGTGGCTGAACAGGCGTGTTGGTAAAGTTTCATCTTAAGTCAGCAGCGCGACGATCTACATGGAAGCGAGAGAAGGGATAGGAAAGAGCGCTGACTTACAATTTTATTGCGCACATAACCAAGGTTTAAATACCACGCTAAGGCACAAAAGACTTTAGCAAACACCTACTGAAGTCCCATGCGACTCAGCAAAACAGTGTGATGCATGTGCATGCATTCTCACTGCAAATAAATATGCTCTGCCATGCGTGCTGGGTAGCATATTTGTGTGTGCTGCATTGTATTATTTGAAACTTGTTGAATCTTTTGCAGCAGATTTCCTACATTCACTTATTACTACAAATGGTTTCAAAAACAATTTATTTCTATATTTGTTGCACTCTTCTTTTAGACTGCCTGGAGAAGTACATCGGGGAACATCCGATGGGGCCACCAGCACCACCTCCAGAGCACCGCCTTGCTTCTGTAAGGAAGCACCTTTGGAGCTTCTTCACAGAAGCGGACGCGAGGGCAAGCGAGTATGGAAGACGTGAATCGCCTTAACCTATTGCATTTTTTCAATAAAGTGTGAAGATATGGAACATAATATGGTGCTATACATTGATTCCTTATGACATGAAAATGTAGCGGCATACAGATTGCACACTTTGCAAGACTCAAGCACGCATGAAGATAGCCCATCATGAGCTTCCTAAGTGCAATGGCTGCTCCTTCGATTCATTACACAACTTGCATTTGAACTGATGTGCCCACTGTTATACTCAGCATTCCACCCATCGCCTGCCATTCCACACATCGCCCGGCATTCCACCCATCGCCCGGCATTCCACCCATCGCCCGGCATTCCACCCATCGCCCGGCATTCCACCCATCGCCCGGCATTCCACCCATCGCCCGGCATTCTACCAATCGCCCGGCATTCCACCAATCGCCCGGCATTCCACCAATCGCCCGGCATTCTACCCATCACCCATGGTGGGGTTGGGGATTTGGAGCCGGCACGCTTGCCGACATGCAGCTCACGCCACTGTTGTTTCTGCAGGTTTTCGGTGCTTCCTGGACGGTGATCGCACATCGACCGCTTGGTGGGCGTGCGGTTAATCCGTGCTATCCGGAGCAATCTTCTGACCCATCATGGCACATATCGACAATCGACGCAAACTCATCGCTGTACGAAGAACGCTGCAAGACTCTCGGGGACGGTTTCTTCGACCATGACGTCGATGGCAGGCTCGTCGACCGTTGTGAACCACGTGACCCGGGACTGGATTATATAGCTGCGCGGTACCTTGACTGCGTGGGATTTGGAGCCGGCACGCTTGCCGACATGCAGCTCACGCCACTGTTGTTTCTGCAGGTTTTCGGTGCTTCCTGGACGGTGATCGCACATCGACCGCTTGGTGGGCGTGCGGTTAATCCGTGCCATCCGGAGCAATCTTCTGACCCATCATGGCACATATCGACAATCGACGCAAACTCATTGCTGTACGAAGAACGCTGCAAGACTCACGGGGACGGTTTCTTCGACCATGACGTCGATGGCAGGCTCGTCGACCGTTGTGAACCACGTGACCCGGGACTGGATTATATAGCTGCGCGGTACCTTCACTGCGTGGGATTTGGAGCCGGCACGCTCGCCGACATGCAGCTCACGCCACTGTTGTTTCTGCAGGTTTTCGGTGCTTCCTGGACGGTGATCGCACATCGACCGCTTGGTGGGCGTGCGGTTAATCCGTGCTATCCGGAGCAATCTTCTGACCCATCATGGCACATATCGACAATCGACGCAAACTCATCGCTGTACGAAGAACGCTGCAAGACTCACGGGGACGGTTTCTTCGACCATGACGTCGATGGCAGGCTCGTCGACCGTTGTGAACCACGTGACCCGGGACTGGAATATATAGCTGCGAGGTACCTTGACTGCGTGGGATTTGGATCCGGCACGCTTGCCGACATGCAGCTCACGCCACTGTTGTTTCTGCAGGTTAGTGCTCTCTACCTAATTGAAACTTCTAAAGCAGTCATGGCGTTTCCGGCTCCTCCCACGCGGGCGAGTGTTGCATGTACAGCGCGAGTACATTGCACTAGACGTGATAGACGTTTTCGTTTCGTTGTGAACCGCGTTTAAGGCTCGTTCTGCTCTTGCTACTTTCCGGCGACATTGAGCTCAACCCTGGGCCTTTCGATAAAGGCGAAATGGATTTCTTGAAGAAATTACAGGATACTATCATGAATAAGTTAGATAATATTGATGCCAGGATAACTACTCATGATACCAAAATGGATGAAATGGACAGCAAGCTTGACAAAACCCAAGACCAGATAGGTAATGTTATGAAGCTAGTACAAGAACAAGCAACTGTAATTAGGGATCTAAGTCATCAAGTAAGAATTCTGCAAAAGAAAAATGCAGACCTCGAAAACAGAAGCCGTAGATTGAACCTCGTGTTTTACGGGATAGATGACAATGATAGGTCCGAAACGTGGGAACAAGCTGAATCCTTGGTTAAGGGTATCTGCACTACTAATTTGGGAATCGAACTGCAGTCGGTTCAGAGGGCCCATCGGGTTGCTCGCTTTCATGAAGGGAAGAAAAGACCCATAATTGTAAATTTTTCATCCGATAAAGAAAAAATGGCCGTTTTGAAAAATGCAAGCAAGTTCAAGGGCTCCTCTTACAGTGTAGAACAGGACTTTTCATTCGAAACTCGAGCAGTGCGAAAGAAACTTTGGGAATACGGAAAAGTAAAGAAGGCAGATAAGAAAAACCAGGTTAAGTTGAAGGCCGATAAGCTTATAAATGGCAGAGCGTTTACATGGGACGATGAGAAGGAAGAAGTTGTTGCCCTATCAAAACGGTGACATACAAATCATATTTGCTTTGTTCATCGTGATTTAGTTATTGCCGTGGTAAATTGCCGTAGTATAGTCAACAAGATAGATGAGTTTGCTGGATTGGTTGAGTCATTAAAGGCAGATATAGTGTTTGGTACTGAATCCTGGCTTAACCCATCCATCACTGATAGCGAGGTGTTCCCCTGCAACTATACTGCTTATCGCAGTGACAGGCCGGGTCATGGCGGTGGTGTTTTTCTATTAGTTCATTCGTCCCTTTCTTCTTCGATGCTGAACATCGGTCATGACTCGGTCGAGTCGGTCTGGTGCACAGTTACACTAGCTAACAATCTTTCTTTTGTCACTGGAGTGTTTTATCGACCACCAAGTACGGATTTCCGTGTCTTGAAAATGCTGTACGATATCGTTTCGGAGGCATCTGGCCAAATAATATTGCTCGCGGGTGATTTTAATTTGCCCGACTTAAAGTGGGATAACGGCACATGCGAGTTAATGAAGGCTAGCCGTACCAATCTAGAAATGAAGAACCTGGCTGATAGTTTCGGCTTTTTTCAGTATGTCCTTGCACCCACTCGAATAAATAGTACCCTGGATCTTCTCTTTTGTAATTCGCCAAATTTAGTTGGTAATGTCGATATCATTCCAGGTATTAGTGATCATCGGGTTGTGGTTGCAGGGATTAAAACGAAAGTACAGCGCACAAAAAGGCGCATTAGTAGAAGAGTTTTCTTCTTTGAAAAGGGCGATTATTCATCAATTTCTGATAAACTTCTTGATTTTCTTCCTGTTTTTGAATGCTTTGCGGAAGAACATGAAGTAGAATATTTGTGGAGCACATTTAGAAAAAGCTGTCAGATCTTACAGAGAAGTTCATACCTAGTATTGAATCGGCTAGGCTCCTAAAGCGTAAAAAACAATGGATCACCTTTCGTGTATTGAAGCTAGTTAAAAAACGAAGGCATGAGTTTCAAAGATATAAAAGAATAAAGACACACGCACATTTTAAAACGCTACAAGAATTGAAACGCGAATACAAAAGCCTGTCGAAAAAAGCAAAAGAACAGTATCTTGAACGATTAAATGACAAAATGAAAACAAATCCTAAACCGTTGTGGCAGTATTTGAAGGGATGTGGGTCTGATCCTGTTGGAATAAATGAAATTATTTACAATGAACGCACTCTTTCTGACGATGCAGAAAAAGCGACATGCCTAAACAGATATGTCCAATCAGTCTTTCTTTCTCAATCTGCATGCAGCCCACAATCATCAAATAGCAACGTTCCTCATATGCAACCAATCGAACTTAGCATTAGCGGCATTGAATCCCTGCTAAAGAACCTTGATGAAAGTAAGGCTATCGGTCCTGATGGTATCTCTCCAAGAATTTTAAAACAGTGTGCTCATGCCATCTCGCTTTACCTTTATTTAATTTTCCACAAGTCGTTAACTACTGGTCAGATGCCACAGGACTGGAAAATAGCAAATGTAGTCCCAATTCACAAAGGAGGCTCTAAAAAATGAAGTTACTAATTATAGACCTATCTCACTTACTTCTATCTCATGCAAGGTCATGGAACACATAATATACAAGGCTATCATGAAACATCTAATGGACAACGCAGTGCTTACGAACAGACAACACGGATTTCGCAAGGGGTTTTCATGTACGACACAACTGATTGAATTTTATGATGACCTAGCTTCTGTAGTTGATTTGGGTGGGCAAATAGACTGTATATTTCTAGACTTCCGCAAGGCATTTGATACTGTTTGCCATTCTTTACTACTTCATAAACTCCGAATGTTAAATATAGATTTCAGTGTTCTTAGCTGGATAGAAAACTATTTGTCAAATCGCCGTCAACGTGTTGTCTTGAATGGTACTAATTCAGATTATCTTGAGGTCACATCAGGCGTCCCGCAAGGATCTGTCCTGGGGCCTCTTCTTTTTCTCATATATATTAATGGCATTAACTTAGGTATTGACTCTAACATGCAGCTCTTCGCGGATGACTGTATTGTGTATAGAAAAATTGATAATGAAAATGATGTTCTCAAACTGCAGGCCGACCTAGAACGTATTTGCGAATGGTGCTCTAAGTGGAAAATGAATTTGAATGCGGGTAAGTGCGTCCATGTGCGGTTTACTAAGAAGAAAAATGTAATCGATGCCAGCTATTATCTTATGAATAATATTTTAAGCGAGAAATTCACAACTAAATATTTGGGCGTGATGCTGTCGGGCGACTGCTCTTGGCGGGCACATGTGGACTATGTGGTTGGCAAAGCGGCAGTTGCTTTGAATTACATTCAAAGAAATTTAAAATGTGCAAATTCTAACCTTAGAAGCACGGCGTACCTAACTTGTATAAGACTTATTTTGGAATATGCTTGTACCCTTTGGGACCCATCACAGATATGTCTCATAAATAAACTAGAGAAAATACAAAACAGAGCAGCCAGGTTCGTCTTGGGTAGGTACGGGAGGAGGTACAGCTGCACGGCAATGAAAAAAGAGCTAAATTGGGAATCGCTATCGTCTCGCCGAAAGAAACTGCGGCTAAAACTTATGTATGAAATATATCATAACAAAACTGGAATTGATAGGGAAATGTACCTAAAACCGCCAAACTATATGTCTGCACGCACTGACCACGAGTGCAAAATTAGAGAATACCGGGCTAGGACGGGCATGTATGCCAATTCCTTTTTTGTTAAAACTATTGCTCAGTGGAATCGGCTGTCATGTGAACAGGTGTGCAGTGTTAATCAAGATGTATTTTTTTTTCATGTTTGTAACCCCCCTGCTGTAACGCTTTCGGGCTTAGCGGGGATATGTCTGAATAAAGAATAAAGAATCACCGAGCATTCCACCCATCACCCAGCATGCCCACTGCCCAGCATGCCCGTAACCATAATGCACCGTGATGATGGATTCCATCATGCCCAGCATCGGGCAAATTTTCAATAGGGTAGATACGTGCCTGGGTATGTTTTCGAGATCTACAGACGCGGCCGCTGTGCAGGCTGTCAATGTTTGGGGAGCAATTGGCAAAGAGGCCCTCGGTCCGCTAATCCGACTGTCCCCATCGTTTTCAGCTGAAGCTTACTGCGAAATTCTAGAACACCACCTATTGCCACTCGCTCTGGACGGGCCATTTAAAGATGGCTGCTATTTGTTCCAACAAGACCTGAGCCCGGTGCACACCGCCAGAGTTGTGGAAAAAATTCTTCAAGAACATGGTTGCTCGCGTTCTTGACTGGCCTCCGAAAGGTGGAGACGCTTAAACGTCTCTTTAAGGTTCGATTTGATAAGAAAGATCATTACAAAGATAAGATCATTGCATCGACATGCCGTCGACAACAATGATCGATTCGAGTGCCTTTTCTGCCGACGGAGCCAAGAAAAGGACTGTGCTATTCCATCGACTGTCGTGCGAAAACTCCGAAGCATAGCATTCTAGCGAACACTGCAAGGTCGCACTGTTTTGTTTGCTTCTGCCCAAAGCGACGCGAAATAAATTTTGAGTGCTTATGTACACGCTTCAAGCACTCGGCAACCGCCCATACATGGAGCCACTTCCGATTACTGTACTACGTAATCCTCTGACCGTAATGCAAGCATACGTTCCTCGTAATTTTTATCATAAGGTCATTCACAAACCATTGCTTAATTATCACGTGTGGAGCACACTTAAGCGGCAGGCGCCAGTATGTACCCGTGCCCTGCTGTGAACAACCCGCGGTCTGTCACAGCAAATCGATCAGCCCGTCCCCCGTGACAGATAAGCCTATCAGCGAAGCTGTTATTAAATCTCAACGAAAGTAGTATCGTCAAGCGAACTAATTAATTAACCAACGTGGTATCAGCTCTGTTGAAGGGTTCACAGCTTGCAAACGTATTTCTGGTTCCTGCGCAGTGTGCCTGTGATCAATGCATTAGACTTTCAAACATGCTATTTAACCTTAGCAAGTCGTACCAGAAAGTATTAAAATTGATAAGGCGTAAATTGGCTTATTACGGACCAATGTAGCCCAAAGAAAGCCAACTTAGTAACGCATGTTGGCAAGTCCATATGAAAGTTGGTTCAATAATTCCCGCCTTGCTGAATGGACGAGCTAATATTGTTTACTGAATGTGTAATGCGGGTCAGCGTTGGATCTCTATCAGAATGGTACAGCCTATATTCGCGTCACACTGTTAATCTTAGGCAATCATTCGGCCAGGAATTAGAATGGCCCAGCCCATATTGGAACCACGCTGTTAACCTTAGGCCATCACTCGGCCCGGAAGTGCCAATACGTATCGAACGCTGGTCCGAGCTGACGTGCCGCCTGGGGTGGGGCACGATGAAGGAAAGTTTGTCCAAGCTGAATCTGGGAAGTGCCAGTGCCGATGAGCTCTGGCTCGCCATAACGCGCGAGTGGAAGCGCCTTGGTGCGAGGAGGGACTTCGTAAATGCGCACTGCGAGTCAATTCCACGCCGCCTACAAGCTGCGCTTCGCGTGGACGGCGCATTCGCAAGATACTGATAGCGGAACATGCCAACCGCTTTAGGCGAAACATAGTTACGTCTCGATTCTTCCTTTTGTGCAAAAAATAATCCTAGTGTTCTTCCTGTTATTTAGATTTACTATGTTCTCCATACTATTTTTTGCATTGAGCTCACACAGCCTACCCTTGATTATCATTGTATATTCCCTCTGAGTAAAAGAAAATGAGTATCTACGCCAACAAATGCCGACACGCGATCAAAATGCATGTAAGGATACTCGCTAGATTCCGTGATTGATTGGCGCAAATATATGCGAACCACGTAGCGTGGTGCTCAAATGACTGGAGTCGTGAAGCGTTCATTAGAGTGCCCCTTTCATGAAGTCACTTCCTGTGCGTGAAATTGGCCTTACTGTTTTATTGCCACTATCGCAGACACACCTTTTAAGGAAGCGGTCGAAATTGTCCTCATATTACGAAGCTAGTAGAAACACAGATCAGGAGATAATTTAACAAGAACAAATAGTTGACAGGACAGGCTAACACGATTGAAAATCAGGCAGCGATGCCGTTGTAGCCAAGCCGCCTCACTAGCACGTAATCACGCAAAGCATTGCCATTGATCAGACGGGATGCAGATCATGGCGAGAGTACGCCGCAAAGAATGCACAAGCCTTTATATATTACGGTGCATACTGTGCTACAGACATTCATCCGCCCAGCCCCCATTGCACCATGCTAAAGGGAACGTAGCGCTACCTTTTTGGAACAAGACAACGCCAATCTAGATGCACTAGGGAGTGAAACTTGCCAGCTAGGAAGAACGCGCATGCTCAGATCTTGCCTGTATTTACCCGCCGGCGCGCTCCGCTGACGAGCAGCTGCGTGTCGGGCGTTCCGAATTATTCTGGGAGCACCTGTACATATATTAGGTTATAGCGGCGTTGCGTAGCTGGCGTCTGCAGGTATTTTCCTAACCTCGTAGCGTCCCCTTGTTGGGCTCGGTGGTGGGTGGCTACCATCGCCGCCGAATAGTCCAAGAATTTCATATCAAATGCATTCCCTCCCCTTCCAGATCGCCCTAACAAAAGAGGGTGGACCGAACTAACTTTTGATTTCACTTTTCGAAGCAACCCAGAAATATTCCTACGTTACCATGTAATGCACAGTGAAGGAACCACTCCAATAAGAAAGCTAGCACCAGTCTTAGTGGCGAAATGCCTCGTAGAAAAAATTGGAAAACAATTCAAGGCCTCAAAGATGTCAAGTGGGGATCTCCTCCTCGAACTCAAAACCAAAGACCAATTGAAGAACTTCTATGTTGCCCAATGGAACAAGGAGGTCCGCCTTGACTGAATTATATAAGTAGGGAGCCAGTACAGCTCCTTGAGGAACTCTAAGATTCTTATTTCTAGGCTTTATTATATGTTGCCCTACCTAATGGTTTACGAATGGTTGGAAGTGAATATGTTTATATAGTTAAGACTAGCATTATAACATGTAGCGCGAGCGGTGTACTGAAGATTGGTGAGATGTGAGGTGGGCTCGGTTGTTGTACCACAATGCAGACAACTAACCCGTTTTTCTTCGTCACGCAGGTGTTCGTGACTATCTTCACCCACGAACAGCTGTCTTCTCGGATAGCTCCTGCTATCGACACGTCACTGGAATGTTCCCTGCCACCCCACAACGATGAAGCCGGCGCGTACTCACCTTGTACGCGATCTGGCGCCTGCGCCATATATAGGGATCGACTGCGCAGCCTCATCTGTATCAGCGCCACCATTCGACATCTGGATGCTGGATTCACTGTGGGAAATCCCATCGGCACCGGCATTCGTGCTCCCGCCAAGTATAAAGCAGCTGCGATTGCCGACAGCGGACGGACGGAAAAAATGTTATTGAGAAAAGCACCTGCGAGGTTATCGACCTGGGCTCAGGCCACCCAGGCATTATTTGCGGTGAGGCATGGCCTTTCCACCGCTGCCCGGGCCCGCTGTATTGCCCATAGTTGGTCGTGTAGATCCGAGCTAGTCAGAGCGCTTAGCGATCGCTCCTCGAGAAGGTCCGGTTCTATGTTGTCCTCTCTGTATATTGCTCCGATCTCCGTGCATTTCCTTAAGACGTGTGCCATGTTTGCGTTTTCGTGCTTGCAGCCCGCTTCTGGGTAATGTCTAGAATTTACTCTGTTTAAGGTGGATACACACGCGAGGGCAAAATCCCGCCTGCTCCGAGGGCCAAACAGTCACGTGATCACTTGAATCTGGCGCAGCCGAGTTAGGTCGCATTCCCACAGCCGGAACGCCGTTTGCGGAATCCGCGTGCTTATCTCGACTCCAACGCTTATTCGCCGCTGCGCGTTTGCATACTCGGCGTGCTTTATATTCCATGGCGCTGTGGATCCCTCAACAAGAGCCACAAAGTGACGGTTGCGTCGTCACTTAGCGTTTTCTTGTGCACCTCACTCACGTTGAGGTCAGGCAGGCGCGGTCTGAGTAAATAGAAATGCGCGCGCAACCATGACTCGCCTTTTTCGCTGCACCACAGCAAAAGCACGTGCGGTCACTGCTGCACAAGAACAACACACGTGGCTTCAAGCCGACAACACGCCATCGTAGCCACGCCAATCTGTCCAATGTTGACAGATTTGACGCTGACTACGCTAAATTGACGTCAGACGACCGCCAAACGGACGGATGGAAATACCAGCGAGCATTTTCAATCCGGACCGCGAGCGGAGGAGGCCGGACTAGGCGAGGGCGGCACGTTGTGATGACGCGCGCGTCACGTGATACGCCATCCGCTACGTAAATTCCTCCTCCGTCCGGTCGCGCGAATGCACCTTTAAGTGATCTGGGTTTCTGAAGGTTCTCGTTTGCAACCTTCTCCAATCTATTTCTGGAGATCTGTCTAGTTGTTTGTGCGCTTGTGGGTATGCGTCTCTTTGTTTCTTATAGTGTGTCAGTATGTCGTGGTACGTGACTATTTCGTCCCTGTCGTTCTGTATCGCTACCTCGTCGTCATCGCCTCCACCGCAGTCCTCGGGCCGTCACTGTCCAAACCGCGGTGGCTTAGTTCTCACGCGGCTCGGTGGGCCTTCTCGTTGAGGTTGGGAGGGGTGCTCTGGTTTTCTGTGGTTACTCCAGTTGAGGTATTTGGGCGTGTTATTGCCGTTCTTGAAGTCTATTGCTTTGCGATTCAGGATTTTGGCCACCTCGGTGGAGAACTAGCCCTTTGTGAAGTTCCTAATGGCCGTCTTGGCCATTATTATTCTGTCTTGTAGTCAAGAATTCGACGAAAGTTCGTCTGGTCAGGTAACATGATGAGGAAGAAGATGCGGTCAGTGACCGCATCTTCTTCCTCATTATTCTGTCTTGTTTCCGGCCAATGCGATTGCTGTTTTTTCCGTTGCCTCCGACGATGTGGCCCTTACGGAGCCCGCCGCACAGTCTTTCCTTTCGTGTCTACGACCGCCATTGTGAAGACACCACCGCCGACACCACCACACAGTCTTTCCTTTCGTGTCTACGACCGCCATTGTGAAGACACCACCGCCGACACCACCATTGTCGAGTCGATCTGGTTTCAAGGTACTGGGCGGCGTCTACCAAGAGCACCTCTTCCCGCGCGCCGTGGTTTTTGAGGATCGTTTTCGTGCGGTATTTTCTTCTCTCGACACTGTGCACGGGATGCATGTTCTTCGGGATGTTTTCGTGTTTATTGCGGCTCGGACGTCCGGGTGAATCTCCGTCTTTGGGGCCCTTCATTCCGTGGTAGTTTATGTCGATCGTTTCCAAGATTTCTCTGCCCGCCTTGGTTCCGGAGAGTCTTTCGAGTTGCGCTATCCTCTCTGCTTCCGCAATTTCTTCCAGCGTGTTATGTACCCCCAGTTGTAGTAACCTTTCGTTTCTTGTGTATTGTGGGAGACCCAGTGCCGTTCTGTACGCTTTTTTAACGAGCGCGTTGATCTTGCCTTTCTCAGCAGTGTGCCAGTGGACGAATGGCGCCACCTACGCAATGTGGCTGATCGCCACATTGCGTAGCCTGGACGAGCCGTACGACGTTTCTTTCTTTAATGCCCCTTCTGCTGTTGCAGGCCCTCTGTATTAGCCTAACGGTCGCCGTGACTTTCTATTCCGGGCGCGTCACGGTTCCCGCGTTTGTTCCCCTGGCTTCGATCCAGAGACCACGGACTCTGATCTTCTGGACCATGGATATCTCCGTGCGTTTCTCGGGAATATTATGACTTCCCTTTTGTGCAGTCCCGCTATGTCACTGGACGATGTGCCCATCCTACTGGGGCGGTAGAGTAGCAGTTCCGATTTCCCCGGCGAACATTCTGGTCCGGTGCCCTCCAAATGATTCTCGACTGCCTGCACCGCCCATCGACAGTGCTCTGTGGGCTCGGTTGCTGTACCACGATGTAGACAACACGTTTCTCTTCGCCGCGCATGTTGGTAACAAGTGTTCTCTTTTTGCACAGAAATCTAGCAATGATCTTCCGGTGCAGCTGCCGAGCCCCCTGTGCAGTGTCGCTATTGCTGCTGATTTTGTTTTGACATTCGCTCTTTGCTTCTATTATAGGGAGACATCGAGTCTAACACGGGTACCGATAATGCTGACCTTGTTCTAATAGAACTGCCAAAACCAACACCCGGCCAAAAGGAAATAATTACAGAAATGAAAGATAATAACAGCCGACTACTGGCGACGAATAAGTTGGTGTCGGATTTGAATTCTCGAATGACAGTCGTCGAAAATCTTTGCCAAAGCATCATCGCATTACGAAATGAAATAGAGAGCGTAAAAACAAACTACTAAAATTACTGACCTAGCCACTTGACTTGGAACGGCGTATGGATAACGCTGAAAACCGATCCAGTAGGAACAACTTAATGCTTTATGGCGTTCCTGATACTAATCGCTCCGAGATCTTTGCGCAGTCTGAAGAAGCCGTTACCCAGCTGTGCTCTCGGCTCCTTAACATTAACATATAAAGAAAAGTAATTGAACGAGCACTTCGTCTCGGTAGGCACACCGCTGGGCGCCGCCACCCTATAATTGTCAAATTTACATAGTTCAAGAGAAAAGAGACCGTCTTATCAAATGGCTGTAAGTTTAAAAGCACGGATCACAGTGTCGGCTAAGATTTTTCTAAGGCTGTGCAGAACGCCCGCAGGCACCTTGTCGCTTTTGCGAATGGGAAATCTGCTCGCTTTTCAGTGAGTTCACAGGCTGTCAAAGAATTAGCATAGCAATCACATTATCCTACGAATCTAAAAGGAACTCGCCCTGCAACCCCGCGTATTAATTTGTCTTTTTCAGTAATTTTCACTAATATACGTAGCTTTCTACCAAAATATGTAAGCGTATCAAACGTTATGTCATCATCCGCCAGTAATTTACTGATACTAACAGAAACGTGGCTTACAAGCGAAATCAGTGACGCGGAAGTTATCGCAAATCTTCCCCACTTTGACGTTTATCGATGCGATCGGAGAGACGCACGTGGCGGGGGTGTTCTGATTGCCGTGAACCAACAATTGCCGTACATGCGAGTTAACATTGACAGTAAATTGGAAATACTGTGGTTAAACTGTCAGTGTAGCCCGCAAACAGTGCTGCTGGGTGTTTGTTACAGACCCCCTTACCGTTAACCCGATTTTTCTACTCTTAACAACATAATAAATCAAATTACTTCAATCCACCCAATGCTATTATTATCCTTTTTGGCGACTTTAACTTTCCCGGCACTAACTGGCGAAATGGCACTGCTTTACTAATAACACAAACTCAAGCGAGCGACCTTATAGAAGTGTGTTTAAATTACAAGTTAACACAACTAGTACTGGAGCCGACCCGTGTTTCCGGGACCTCTGCCAATATTTTAGATCTTATACTAACCAATCATTGTCCTTACGTATCTACTTGATATTACTGATCACGAAGTTATCCACGATGTTTTCAGTTTCACTCCCCCACCACGTGACAGGCACGTGAAGACAATTTGTTTATATGAGAAAGGTAACTCTGAGGCTATACAGGGTATGCCGAAAAGTAATGTCAGTGAGTCGAACAAAAAAGTTATTGATCATATCAGTACAACATACCAAATAGTTTCAAAGTTGGCTCCTCCTGCGTCAATACATCGCTTCCTGCGAGATTTCCATGCATCGAAGGCGTCACGGTAGGCCTCCTCCGGAATGTACTTTAGAGCCTTGGTGCAAGCCTCTTTGACCTTGTAGACTGTCCCAAAATGATGTCCTTTCATGGGATTTTTCAAGCACCACTGGTATACAATTTCTCACAAACAATTATCACCAAAGGCCGTCTTTATCATAGCAAATATTTCCACTGCGGAACTGCTGAGTTTGAGACAAAACTTGAAGGCAATCTTTTGTTCCAACGAGCGCGGAAAAGCCTGTCCTTAGCCTCCAAATGGTAGCAGACGAGAAAGCCACCGCGTTTCCGTAAGCTAACTTCCCCCTCCACCAATCCCAACCGGTCCTAACACGCTGCGACGTGTAGTCGCTTCACAATATAATCACTGACATACTTTTCGAACAAACGCTGTCATTATTAAATTAAAGCCATTTTTTGTAGCTACATTACGCCAGCTTTTCGTCTCTTCGCCATCGCGGCACTTTGAGTCATGGCCTCACTGTGACGTCACACCACGGCCTTCGATTCTCCAGCAACTCGGCTCGCCGCGGTCGCCGCGCGGCCACCGCTGCTGCCGTTGCTAGAGTCCCTATATAGACCCTTTTCGCGGTGATCCCGTGGACGCTGCCATGTTTGATCACATGGTGACGCGTCCATTGCTTGCCTCAACTGCCTCCGTTGCTTCCTTGTTTACAATGGAAGTGTATGACGCCGGCGCGGCTTAGAAAACCTCTGTTTTCGGAGATATCGTAGATGGTGACTAGGTGGACGACACGAAGCTTTGATCACAGCTTCAGAAAACATGAAAAAGCGCTTTCGGAGCTGATTAAGCTATTTCGAAACGGCGCAAGCAGTGTATATGTTGCTCGTTCTAGAAGTGGGGTTAAATATATATTCCAAGCTATCCAAATATTCCGCTTATGAATTCGGTCAGGATTAGTGTGTTTTGCTCTTTGTTCTTTATTCGGCAAGTATTTTGAAGTAGTGGCTTGTCAGTTTTTGACTCAGTGAAGTTCCGCGGTGCGGCCACTATCTGATTATTTTCTACCTAATCGCTCGCGGGTGTGCTCAGTTCCGATAGATTTGTTCTTGCTGCGCACAATACTTGAAACTTACCTGTTTTGTACATTGTAATACCTTGTAGCAAATATATATTACAGCTGTTAACTTGCTTACTCTTGTGGACCGTCACGAAACATTGAGCTTCGACCATTCGTGCGCCATAGGTGTAGTCCGTCATTTATTGTGCGTATATATATATACAGTGCGCACATGTTCAAGTGTGCGCCCATGCACTTATTGATACGTCGGCGATAGAGTGGGCGTAAGATTTCCTGCCATATGGGAAAGATGTGTATAGATAACGTGCGCCAAAGTTACTATGACAGGAAGCGGCGCTACTCCCTTTGTCAATCTTTAACGAGTGGTACTCACTCTTGCGGACGTTCTGGGGATAAAGCCGTTTCTTTGAACGTTAGCGATACAAGGCTGGCGGATGAGCGAATTTCTGTATCCTCGAGGAAAGCCGTACATCACGAAGTGCCGGCCACACGTTCGGACAGTTGCAGCAGCGGTCCGCAAACTTGGCCACAAAGATTCATTCTATTCCCTAACATGCCAGGCACTATTTTTGCAGCCAACTACTGCACACGCCTTCGACTCACATGATTCAATCTAGCATGATTGGAGCGCAGTGTGTTAGCGAAAACTCAGTTGCATTTCCGACAGCTGATTGCACAGAAGCAAGCTAGAAGCGGTAATGGTTTCGTATTCGTGCGCGGTCGCTGAGCAAGGGTATGGCGCACCGCCGTAAGCGCCATCTCGTTTCTCGAAAACAAACAGCTCCGCGAAAAGGGTCAATAGTAAATGTGCCACCATCTGCTCTTTCCTACGCCGTCTCCTCTCCTAAAGCACTTGTTTTTTCTTTTACTTTTTGCTTGCGAAGGCAAGTCGACGATGGCGCTCCTAGAAAATCCTCGTTGAAGCTTTCAGGCCGGGCGCGCGCCGCGGCCGCCGCCGGCGACTGCGGCTGCGCAGAGTGACTTTCAATATGGCACTTCGGCGGAGAAAAACAAACTATAAAGAAGTGAAAGCGCGCGCTATCATCGTCCAATCGGAGATACAGGAGAGAGAGAAGCGGCGTTGATCAAAGGATGGCGGTACTTTTCTATATAGGGACTCTCGCCGTTGCCCGCTCGCGGCTTCCTCTGTGTGACGTCACACCACGGGCCTCGATTCTCCGGCGACTCGGCTCGTCGCGGTCTCCGCGCTGCCACCGCTCCTACAGGCGCGCGTCTGCCGTTACCAGGCAACCACCACAGCTTGCGCGCTCGCCGCGCCCTCTGTGTGACGTCACACCACGGACCTCGATTCTCCTTTCTTTCGTCTCTCCTTTCTTAGTCTAGTGGGAAACCACTAAGTTTATTAACATGTCGAACTCCAAGCGAAGCCTAAGCACAGCCGGGGTCTGTAGCTATCGCTACTTGACTAGGTTTAACCAGAGCTAAACCACAGCAAATTGTTTCTACCTTTGCAGATGAAGTACATAACCATTCGTTTTATGATAACCGGCTGATGCTTAAAAACAAACTATGTGAACTAAAGAATCAATTTTTTCACAGGATAACCATTTGCTCCAAGTCGACAAAAACCATGGTTTACGAGATCAGATGTATAAAACGACTAGAAAAAAAAGCGCCTCTATCGCTTCGCTAAAATTAAATCGACCTCATTTCAGTGCGATAAAGATTATGCCGCTGAAACTGCGCTTTTAATAAGAATTCGCGATGCCAAGGGAACTTCTTTCCACTATGACCTGCCAAACATTTTCCAAAATTCGGGCAGGAGATAAACCCTGAACAAGCGCGCGGGAATACTCTTACTAATGAGCTGGGTGAATCCGTGACGAAATTAAGCAGCGCTAACATGTTCAACGCGTTTTCATCAGTGTTCACTAGTGAAATGGGGACACTTCCTCCTCCGGCAACCACAAATATACAATGCAACATGTCAGCCGTCATATTCACAGCAGGTGGTCTTTTATATCTAATAGAAAATATTAAGTTGTCTTCATCAGCTGCCATCGATGACATTAACTCTAAACTACTAAAAAACACGAAACATGTTTCTGCACCGTTTCTTAATGTTATTTCCACAATCGCTTTCCACATGCATCATGCCAGAAGAGTGGAAAATGTGGAAGGTTATTCCACTCTGCAAATCTAGTCACAAAACTTATCCACTAAATTAATGCCCCATCTCATTGACAAGTGTTCCCTGCAAGATGCATGTAATCTACTATCACAGTGTGAACTTTCAAGACGCGAACAACTTTTTCATCCTTCGCAGCACGGGTCTTGCGAGACCCAGCTTGCACTCTTTCTTCATGACAGTCATGCTAATCTTGACAGTAACATTGAAACATACGCCATATTTTTTTATTACGCGAAAGCGTTTGACAAAACATCTCATCAACGCCAACTACTCAAACTTTCTCATTTGCATCTGCATCGTGATATCCTAAAATGGCCCGAGCAATTTTTAACAAACCAGTCGCAGTATCTCATCGCGAGTCTAACATTGCATCCGTCACATCAGGCGTACCACAGGGATGCGTCCATGGCCCCCTTCTTTTCTTAATTTATATTAACGACTTACCTTTGCACGTGTCCTGCCATATATGTATGTTTGCCGATAACTGCGTCATTTACCGCGCAGTCAATAACATCACTGACCAAACAGCTCTTCAAATTGACCTCAACCACGTACACGAATGGGCTGATCTATGGCTGATGACATTCAATTCTAATAAATGCAAACTTGTTTCATTTACCCGTCGTCATCGCCCGCTTCGCTTTTCTTATCGGATTAGTAACGTATCTGTTGAATTAGTAGAATGTTACAAATACTCAGGTGTCACGTTGGCTATTGACCTAACCTGGAACGTGCATGTTACTAATCTCAAATCATCGGCTAACAAAGCATTGGGACTTATAAAACGTCACCTTCGCTTCGCTCCATTGCACGTAAAGCTGTTACCTTATAAATTATTAGTAAGAACGAAATATGAATAAGTATCTTCTATCTGGGATCCGCACCAAGCACATTTCGCCAAAGCCCTTGAGGCAGGTAAAGATCGCGCCACCAGGTACATTCATTCCACATACTCTTACGACGCCAGCATATGATACTTGGAAAAAAAAAGAATCTTCCTTATCACTTCTATAATTGCTTGGCCGCATTGCCACCCTCTCCCTCTTTCACAGGTTCTACTATTTGACGCTTAATCGTCCACCATACATTGTCCCTCCATCAGGCCTGGTCACAATACATTGGTCATCCGCTGCAGGTAGCACAACCACACTCACGCACAAATGCATCTTCAGCCTCGTTTTTCTACCGAGCATCTAAAGACCGGAATGCCCTTGCTCATCAAGTCGCTGTCGTCGCCTGCTCGTCACAATGCGTTCAAGATGTAAGTGAGAGAGAGATCACTTTATAGAGAATGCCTGCATAATCGATTAGGCTCCCTCCACGTAGGGACGACGAGCTTTCATCGCGACGTGGCCACTAGGTCATTCTAGGGCGTTATGCTCCTCGAGGTCTTGCTCCCTCGCTACTTCCGCAGGTCCGAGAGGGCCGCCACCCCCTTCCTGGGGTGCCGCCCCCCTTCTCCTCAGTTTCGCTCGGTCGCTGCCTTTCTAGAGCTGCCGAGACCTCCTGGACGGCCTTGAGTTGTGTCTCTTGATCGCAGATCCTCGTTGCAGCCTCTAGCTGCGGCGGAATCGTCTTCTTACTGGCTTCTCTCTGATTTACGCTACAGTCTCAAAAGATGTGAGTCGCGGTAGCTCTCTCCTTCGCACACAGTCTACACCCGTCACTCAGACACACGTGCTTAGCTAGCACCGGGGTGAGCAGGGACACCGTCTGTAATTGTCTGTATAACACTGCCTCCTTCCGGGTAAGCCCCGGGTGAGGTGGCGGCATAGTCTGTTCAGTCTGTACCATTTCACTATTTCGTTGAAGGTGGTCATCTTGTCCTTGGCACTGTACCGCGACCAACACTCCGAGTCGGCCGTGTTTGCAACCGCGCGGTTGGTTAGTCCTCGCGCGGCCGCGTTGGCCGTCTCGTTGTGGTTCGCGTTCCCGTGTTCCGACACGTCACTGCCCATGTGGGCCGGAAACCACTTGATCACCGCAGCACATTTGCGCCCGATCGACCTTGCGAAGTATACGCGCGGCCTCACTACATACCCTACCCTTAACTTAGTTCTTCACTGCCGTTCTAGGGTCACACAGCACTGTAGTGCATCGGAGGTCGGAGACGGCCAAGGCGATGGCCACTTTGAAGTTTTTATTTAACGAGTTGAAAACATTCTAACACTTGTTTGTATCCGTTGTATCCCCTCTCCTTACGTAATACCCCTACTACCGGGTCCTTGAGGCAATACCTTGAAATCAATGAAAAAACATTGTTTATGTCAATGGTCACCACTGTCCGAACGTCGAACTAGGAGCTTTGGTTCATTATGTCTTCTGCAATAAGTGCAAGACTGTCTTTTATACAGATATGAGCACGAAAGCCCGTTATTCGATCCCTGCAGGAACTCGTGCTCTATTTAATTCACGTATTTAATTCACGAGTGAGCGCCATCTTTCCCATGAGCTTCGCAGTTTGTGATGTAAGGAAATTTTGCGCAGGTTGGCCAACTAACAGAACGATATTCCTGGTTTAGGGATCGGCATGACACCTGATTTGGTCCAACTGTTTTAACTGTACCGGTAGAACATGCTTTGTTGGACAAAGCGAGTTCTTTCTGAGCTCTGAAAGGTTGCGCAGAATGGTGTACGTGGTCTGATCTGGTCTACGGGCTCTGGTTCAGAGAGTGCCAAGAAGTTCAGCCATAAAAAAAGGCGAATTAATCTTTGGTGTTCGGATGCTTGGCCCCAAAAGATGTAATGCAGATAGCTAATAACGTACAAGGGATTGCTTGCGAGACGAAAACTGTCTCTGCTTCTCCACCGATTGCATAAGGTCGCGAAGTCGTGGTGATCAGTGCACGCTTGACTGTGCCGACAGCAAACACTATCGAAATGAGGGCTTTTCAGCCGACGTCTATTTTACGTTTTGTGCCGGCGTTTGCGTAGATGCGGACTAAGCAATCCTAAAGGTAGAACGCTATTACCGACCACAAAGCGTGCTATTTTTCTGTTTTGACATAAATAACAAAATTCAAACATATTCCCAGTTTCTGTGTTTTGCTGTAACAAAAGCAGCGCGATTACATAGAGAGGCAGTGGGCAACCTTGGGCGTCGCTCTGATGGAATTCGCGCCGTCGCCAACGCGTGTGGCTGGCAAGGAAAATCACTCAGCGACGTGCGCGGCAGCAACAGTTTTAGAGAGCGGAGCTACTAGAGACCGTTTCTGCGTCGGCGTAACGGAGTTAACGCACACAACGAAGGATGACAGAGCGAGCAAGGGCAGCGGGGACCAAAGCCGCGAGGAGGAAAGCGGAGGAAGCGGGTGCAGAGAAACCATGAAGCAGAAAGCGGAGGAGGAGGATATGGCGAATGCGCGAGGGGGTGACGGCCCTCCCGCTTATCGTCTGCAATGCGCTCGACGAGTGTGCTATTTTTGCGGCCGACCCAGAGGAAACTAGCACGAGTTGCGTTTGCTGCTACAGTCCGCTTTGTTCTAACAGCTGCCATTTTCAGCCTCTTTCTTTTGTAATGGTATTCTCTTTTTGCGTGTGTGGTTGTTCATGTGTTCTATAAATCGCAGCAGCGCATCTGTGTTTGCTCTCTTACCCTGTTTCGTTATGATGCGTGAGCCAGCATCCCATAGTGCGTGGCTATTGCGTTTCGGCAAGACAATAACCGGCAGTGAAATGCGCTTTATTTGGAATTCGATTAGCAACTTTTGTGCAACAAGAGAAACAACACACAAAAGAATATTGCAGACCTCAGTATCTCGCCTCTACAGTACAAACTGCGCATTCTATAGGCGCATATACATAACAAAGCTTCTTCCAATTCCTCCGTAGCAAAAGTCACGTTTTCTTTTTCCTTTGCATGTGACAGTCCTACAAACACAAATCGTTTGTCGAAACAATTATATATCTGATTACTTATGCAAAAAATATTAAGCGAAACTGTTTCAAGGGCTGACGACAGAATATTTCGCATACCCAAACACAGACAAGACAGATATTCGGGGTAGGTAGAGTTGTCCATGCTGGGGCAGTGGTTTGGAAAAAATGGAGGTAATAAGTTATATGCCTACACACAACGCAATCGCAGGACCAAATTTCAGTACTGTCTCGGCAAAACAGTGCTTTCAATTCATGTACGTCAACTAATATTTTGTTGTGGGATATATTCTAAAATATGGCACAGAAGTTTAACAATCCGAATTCTTATTTTAACTGCTAGTATACTGAAGTAACAGATTCTGTAATGCTGCTTTCGCAACAGCTGTCTCAAAACACTGGTCACTTCCTTACAGCTAAATTATCTTGATCACCGAATTTCTCATGAATAAAGCTTATCATACCATACATACCGAATTTCTCATTCTCTTCTCAATAAGGCACTGATGTATTAGTTTGTTCAGCCTTTTTGTATACTCCTTGTCTTTCTAGTTCTTCAGAATGCCTATCACTGGAAGGCAATCTTCCAAAAGTTATAAGCCACGCGTCAACGGTCTATGAGCATTTCCTACTCCAGAAGAATTTGTTTTGCAAAGGGGAACAAAACGTTGCCGGAACACCGGAGCGCGTGGCTGGCTAAGCGCCGACGGAAGCCCGTTCGTATGCATTGCGCGGGAGCGCAACTTGACACAAAGAAAAATTCGCGCAGTCGCCATAAAATTTGCGCCTCTACTTAGTTCTCAGTTACCAGCCGCGAGCATCGCACATCGCAGATCAATATTCGATAAATAAAAACAGACAAACACACGCTTTTCCCGGTGACGCACAACATTTTGAAGCGTAACGTAAAATGCGCCCAGCGCCGCAGCAGACAACGCGAAGAAAACAGCGATTGCAGTGCTTTCTGCACTAGCGCAGCGCTCCTTCAATCGGTTTCCGCACCTGGTGACGCTCTAGGCGACTTGCAATGTCTAACCAAGAACAGGCAAGCACAATGTTCTCTATGTTAACCCCCTCGTCTGGGCAGCAAGCATTCAAATGTATTCAGGAAATATATTTATCAGTTTTTTATTGCATACAGCGAACAGCAGACACCGAGATATAACAAAACGCAATTTCCGTCAGCGGGTGAGCTAGCACTCTCTACTCGGGAGCTGCTGTCGATTGGTAGCTTCAATGTATTTACACACCACAGAGAAATGTACCGAGTACGGAACCCTTTCTTTCATCTTACAGCCGTTTCGATAAGTTTAGCGGCTATTCGCTGCATAACGATACATGCCGACTGCATAACAAGCGTGCTTACCTTTCATTCTCTTGGAAGCGGGAAAAGGGGCCCTGCTGTCCCTTCCCGTGTTGGCCCACAACAGAGCCGCGCAGAACGTCTGGTGGCCTTTCTTCTGTTTTTCATACATCGCTGGAGCACTGGCCGATACAGAAACAAAATGTTGCAGCGCACAGCTAGTAGAGGGCAAAGGCGCGCACGTGTGCAGAGGTGCAGAGAGCGGCAGGAGCAGACGAACGGTATCGCAGCCGAAGCGATAAGAGCGAAAGCGCCTCCCGTTGGCGCAACGAATGAAGCCAGTAAGTAAAGATATTGGACGCCAAAAAAGAAAAAAAAAGAAAACCGAAAACATTTTATTTCTACACATAATTGCAGCACTTTACGTTGTTGCTATGCAGGTTGAAAAGATAGAGCTATATCATATGCAAAAGTTACTGAATTTTCCTTTGACTACCAGTGACATGGCGACGCTTCATTGCCAATACCGAAACTAGCCCCACTGTACACCCGGCGACTTTACTGCTTAGTGCCGCAGTCCACTGCGTACGCGAAGGCACAGGCCGTGAGCTTTCACTTTTGCTCCAAAGTGCGCGACGCATGGCTGATAAAGCTTCGAGTGGGTAAGGAACCGAGCTCATATGCACGTGTTTGCAGCAAATACTTCCGCAAAGAAGACTTTGCGTACGGACGCGGAGCGTAAATGTTCGGTGAGTATACAGACGACATTAGGCGATCGCTCAATTGCTGTGTTCGGCGAGTGATACGGCATGCTTGGATCGCATGGCGGCCGGTGCTTTTTACGCCGCTGGTGAGCAGTAGGTCAGCGACGATGACCCGAATGCAGTCATAACTAGAGACCGGATTTTAGGCAAATGCCTTTTTTGGTCCTTGCACTCCTATCACCCCACTTTGATATATGAGCATGAATTAGAGGTTAAGGAGGGCCTTTATAGTGTTTTTATGCCTATAAATACCTATTTTGGCGTTTGCGCCTAAATGCCTATAAAACGCTCTGTTCTCTCTTCTGTCCCCTCTGCTAGCCTTGCGCTGTCAACCTACCTTGAAACGCCTATAAATTTCTATTTTAAATATCGCCGCCTATATGAACACGATTTAGCCTCAGGTTTCGCTTTCGAGTGCAGTTAGAGATCGTTATTCATGTTACCGGGCAACATTTTTCGGAACTCTATGGGCTTCAAGCTAGTCCTCTAGTTCAACCAACTACCGGAAAACAAACGCTAGCAGCAGTGAAATGGGACGCGCCGGCCAGTATACGCCGCCGCGCTGACATGGCGCGAGCGGTTGGCGAATGCGAAACCGCGGAGGGCCGTCAGGGGAAAGGAGAGTGAAGAGCAATCGAAGAAAGAAAAATGCGATGTGCACCCGGTTTTTGTTTTGTTTGTTATTTACTTTGTAAGGTGTTCACCGCCATCGAGCGTTCCTTCTCAGCGTACAAGATGCCAAGGAAGCTGAGGCACAATTTTGAATCCAAAAATCTGGAGATGGTGGTAGTCTGCTATTCTTTCCACATGGATGGATGGAAAAACTTTATTAAGCGAGCGAGTTTGGACCCTTCAAGGGCCCAGGGCCACCGCACAGCCCTCACTTTACGCGCATGTGTGCAGGCCACGTAGGGCCATCGCACTGGCACCCCGGTTCACGCAGCGAAGTTGGATGTCCAGGTCCTGCGACGCAAGCAGGGCCTCCCATTCCTCCCATGTTCTGATGGCGGGCTGTCCCTGCGGGGGAGGATCGGCAGGGCAGCCATGTTTCCACAATCTTCACAGTGATTCTTAGACTACGTTCCGCGTGCTCTCCAAACAGATTTCTTCAAACATGTGCACTTAAAATGGGCGCAAGTGTATTTGGCAGTGTTGGGATGTGTTGCCTGTACAATTCGGATAATGTAATTGTATATGATAAAATTGCCAGAGTTGTACCTAAGAGCACGAATATAAAAGCATGTTGATTTCTTAATAAATCGTAGTCTCTCTTGCATTTATTATTTGTCTGTTTTTGGTGTACCTCAATTTAATTGCGTAAGGCAGATATAAAGTAGCACTTTTTTTAACCAGTAGTCCCAGCTTTCAAGTATTCTTTTTCATGCCCGTTTCGCTATATCAGACGCTCGAGTACAGTGGCCTTGTTGAATTAGGCCAATTGATCGTCATTAGTCCAGCAGGTTTCTGGGACAATTTCACGGCTATGTTCAACTGTTGGCGCATTTGTGCCATCATAAACAATAACATTTCTTGTTTTCCTGTCGTAGATACAGGTCGCGCACATCTTCGTTTGAAATTATATGCATTTATGTAAAAATTTATTGTGTCTATATTTACGACGTTGGAGGCCTAAAACGTTCTTTTGCCTGTCTATTTTTGGCGCCTAAAGCGCTTTTTTAGTGCCTAAAGATCCGGCCTCTAGTCATAACGCATCACAGACTCTCGCTTTCATGCCATACAAAAAAGCATCAGTTCGGTGCTCCCAGCGCCCACCAGTTGCGCAAGAAATGCCGGCAGCCACCCACGCCTAGTACCGCGTTTCAATCGCTGGGTACTGGTCGTTGGCCGCAAACCGCCACTATAACATTTGTTGCTTTTGCGGCAAGGTGCAAAAAGCGCGGCCTTGCTCCAGGAGCCGCGGTGTCACATGGTGCATTATCGATCGCGAGCGAGCCCGATCTGGACCAAATTTCTCGATCACGATGGGCCCCTTTGTGCAAGCTGCGGAAGAGAGTCAATCGTCGAAAAATTCTATCCCGATCTAGCTCGGCCGCAGATCGCATATGCACCGTGTAAAAACCGTATAAGATTCGCGCCATACGCAACATATAAATAGTAAAATCGTGTCGCCGAAAAACGCGTGGTCGTCTTCACACAGGCGAAAATGTAAAATGTTATCTAGCTAAAGCATCACAAAGGGAACCTCTGCCACCAAACAAAGCTACTCTCTGAATGACGTGCGCACGTGCAAATGGCTCCCGTGTGTATGCCTCAAATCATGCGAGAACGGTCGCGCTGCATGCAGTTGAAAGCGTTGGGTTGCTTCCCACAAAACAGAGAAACCACTTGCGCCGTGCTCCATAGTGCTATGGGTGCTAAACAGGAATATAAATTTGCGAATGCTACTTATTTGTCGTGTCAACCACAGCCTGTTTGTAGATGCAAACCTACAATGAATGCAATTACACGTTGGACACGTTTCACGCCTTTCTCGCAACAAAAATATGTTGATTTACCGCGAGCACACGCTAAAGCCAATTTGCTACTTAGTTTTGAATTCGACACAATGGTTTCTTAGATTTTACAAAAGCAGCGGACTCGGCCTCCAAGGTTTCCATGTTCGTTGCCGGAGCAGACGACGCGGCAATCGAGGCGGTGTCTCGATTGCCGTATATCCCAAATCCTCCGTATATCCCAAACCGTATATCCCAAATCCTCTGCAATGCTTTATGTGCCAGCGATTCGGCCACAGTTCAAAGAACTGCCGAGGCCGTCAAAGTGCGCGAACGAACGCGTATCTGAATTACGTTGGCGTGAACTGTGATCGGGAGCACGCCGCATACTCGCTGTCGTGTCTACCACGAACAAATTAAAAAAGAAATTGTAACACTCAAGGTAAAAGAGAACACATTGTTCAAGGAGGCACGCAGGCCGGCAGCATACCTGCCAAAGCCGAAGCGGCGCGTAAGGGGACAACACCACAACATACCCTGCGGCTGTCCGGCCTACACACACAGTGATCCGGTGGTGGCGCCATCCGCCCCCTCGCTGGCCTGCAGCTAGCGCTGCTCCGCCATCCCGGAAGAACGGCCCATTGACCGCCTGGCTGGTGGCCTCTAGGGTCTCGTCTTTCTAGACGAGGCCTTCACGTCAAACACAGCCGTGCAAGAGCGCGTGTCCAGCGCGTCGCAAGAGGAATGGACATAACAACGAGCCAGACGGCGCCGCCAGCGCCTAAGGAGCGGCGATATTCACGCGATCGACCAAAACCAGAAAAATCCCGCCTCATAGGGTGCGAGAAGAGATCCATAAGCTGATTCCCATTCCCCTAAACACACACCACAAAGATATTTTCAATATGGACACGCAAATATTGCAATGGAACGTTAGGGGTCTTCTACATAATCGAGATGATGTTGAAGAACTTCTTTATAAAATAAGTTCAAATGTGCTATGTGTTCAGGAAACACACTTGAAACCCACACAGACAAGCTTTCTTAGATACTATGCCATTTCCGCAAAGACAGCGACGATGCGGTCGCCTCGCCGGGCGGTGTGGCTACACTTCTAGATAAAGGCGTTGCCAGCCAGCAATTACAACTCCGAACGACCCTTGAAGTAGTTGCTGTCAGAGCACTGCTGTTTAATAAACTAGTCACAACCACTTCCATCTATATTCCTTTCAGCTACCAACTCCACAGCGAGAGGCCGCATAATAGAAGTTTCATTTTTTTCTTCAGGGGCATGCCTCCTCAATAACAAAGAGCCAACATTATATAGCGTTGCACATAAAACATTCCCCTCGATAGACTTAAGCATAGCATCAGGTAGACTTATGACGTACCTACAGGGGAACACCATCAAAAACCCTTATGGAAGGGATCATTTTCCGATTATTTTAAAGCTAACAATACTGGATAAATGCTAACGCAACTTACCAGATTGATTTGATTTTACCAGTTGATTTAAGTTAATGGACGGGGTTTTGCGAAATTACGCAGTTGACCTGGGATGATGTCCGTGCGCTCAGCATTGATGATGCAGTGCTATACGTAACACCGTTTATAATTAATGTGGTAACAGTATGCATCACACAAACTAAATGCTAGGCTTCTAAACGACGCATTCCTTGGTGGAATGAGTAATGTAAGGAAGAACGTTAGAAAGAAAACAAGGCGTGGTGTCTCCTTCGTAGCTTCTAAACAGCAAAAGTGCTCGTTAACTTCAAACATATTAAGTCGCAAGGAAGAAATGCGCGACGTGCTGCTAAAGGAGAGCTGGCAAAAACACATCTCGAACATAAGTTCCTACACGCAAGAAGGAGAAGTACGGAACAGAGTAACAAATTATTAGGTCGGCCGTCTTACCATTTACCGTTGGTGGATGATCCGAGCAATAGCGGTGAAGACAAAGCCAACGCTCTTGGTGAACATTTTGAGCGGGTGTTCAGTTCGAAGAACTATCCAGCATATTTTTGCAAACACAAAGCAATAGCAGAAAGTAAAGGACTGAACCGGAAATGGAGTAAAAGTAAACCGTACAACTATCATTTTAATGTTGCCGAGTTCACAGCTTATTTAGACAGTTTTGAGAAGTCTGCTCCGGGAGCTGATAGGATCATGCACATAATGGTAAAACACCTTCACCCTGACACACAACTGGCACTGCTGTCTCTTTTCAATAATATCTGGGCAGCAGGATGCCTTGGACTGGCATGGAAAGAGGCTATTGTAGTCCCTGTCTTTAAGCAGAGTAAAGACCCTTAGTGTCATGGTACCGTCCACTTGCATTAGCGAGTTGCCTCTGAAAGTTACTCGAAAAGATGATAAATCGTTGATAATTAGACTTTCTTCAAACAGACAAATTGCGCGACGCGTATCCGTGTGGTTTTCGAGAAGGCCGATCCATAACGAATAATCTCGTAAGGATTGAGGCGTACTTCGTGAGGCTTTCGCTCACAGACACTTTTTCCTCTCACGTTCCTTGACTTGTAAAAGGCACATGCCACTACTTGGCGATATGGAATCTTAAGAGACCTCTCAGAAATGGCTTCACGTGGCATTATGCTTAATGTAATAGAAAATGGTGTGTCAAAGCCTACATTCCGTGTAAGAGTTGGCAATGGCTTGTTCAGATCATTTATCCAGGAAACTGGGTTACCACAGGGTGGTGTTTTACCCTTTTTTATTGTGAAGATGAACTCTTTACGGTTCCATCATTCCACAAAATATATTCTACTTTGTATATGTAGATGACTTGCAGCTACGATTTATATCAGGTAACCTCGCGATATGCGAAAGACAAGTCCAGCAAGGTGCCTAAATGGGCAAATGGCTTTAGGCTAAATCCCAGCAAAAGCTCATACATCCTTTCATTAAGAAAGAGAGGCTTGATCCCAGATCTCGACATTGAGCTAAATGGGCCCCACATAAATGTGAACAGAGAACACAAATTTGTAGGCATAATTTTAGGCGCAAACTGTCATTCTTCTTCTTCTTCTTTCTGGGGTTTAACGTGCCAAAACCAGTTCTGATTATGAGGCACGCCGTAGTGGAGGGCTCCGGATTAATTTTGACCACCTGGGGTTCTGTAACGTGCACTACAATGCAAGCACGTACACGGGCGTTCTTGCATTTCGCCTCCATCGAAATGCGGCCGCCGGGGCCGGGATTCGATCCCGCGACCTCGTGCTCAGCAGCGCAACGCCTTAGGTGACTGAGCCACCCGGGCGGATTGCAAACTGACATTCATATCACACATAAAGCATACTTACGTTCTGGTCCGGAGGCGGCTGCGTAAGGCGCGGCTCGGTGCGGTCGCGCGAGCTCTCATTTCAAAGCGATCTTGAGAGCTATCAGTACAGGATCTAGGCGCACCGAGGGCTGATGGATGCGTGTGCGCTGTGTTGTAGTCGCTTAGTTCGCATTGACGGGAGACGCAGCACGAAGGGCAATTCGCTCGCTGCATCTGCAGCTCTTTCTAATGCCATCGTTCTGACAGCGCGTGTCCGCCGTCATCGAGTGGGATGGGGACATGTTTGCATGAGCGCGCGTGACACCATGCTTGTTAATTTAATTAATGAGCGAATGTTTACCAGTTTACATGGCCTATAAAGCTACTAGCCTTACTTGGTATAGTTTTGTGATAATTTTTAATGATAAACGATGCTTCGCGTTTCGGGCGAAACTGCGGAATGTTTTGAGGTAAAAGTAAACAGAGGAGCTGTCGCTGTTTGCTGGCGACAGCTGCCCTTTTTCACTTGGTTATTAAGACGAAAGCCTTAGGTGTCTATGTTGGCGGTGCCTTGGCGGTGACCTCTCCGTCACGTGTAGTGACCATGGCGAAACTGTGCCGTGACCAAAAATGGCTGACGCAGCAAAGAGCAAAATCACGCATATAATGCTATGATTGACGTCACATTTCTCAGAGAGGATCCTGTGAACAAAGTAAATTAGTGGCTTTCAAAAGAAGATTTGGTACATTTGGGTCTGGATGGGAATCGAAACCGGGCCTCCGTAGTGCGGAACGAGCACGCTTCTCTGAAGCCACAGCTGCTCCACAGTTGTGGCTTACTGAAGGTGTGCCTAGTGCGTGACTGATTGCACACGTCACGTGGTCACATAGACGCGCTTGTGCCACTGCTCGTCTTCTTCCACAACTGGCTCCGATGCCGCTGATCATGCTAGCGTTCCCATACTGCCCCTCGCGCTCGTGCCACTGCTCGCGCGTTCGTCGTCGTCTTCTTCCACAGCTGGCAGGCTTCTGCTTTCACGTTTTACAAACGTGTATCACTTGCTTACTTTTTATTATATGTGAGTGCGGTATATAACATTGTAATATAAAAATGTGCTATGGTGCACTGTACAAAATGTTCTGCTTTCAACTTGTAACTAAACCACATAAGAGTGTAAAGCTTAAAGAATGTTCGAAATGTCACAGCCTGGGGACACTAACCACGCTGACGCGTATTTCCCGCACTGAATACTTTTCCATTATAGTCACTTTTTTGCTTCTTTAAGGGATGTTTGCGATGGTGTGGTTCAACAGTGACCGCAGTAGTATAAAAGCCCATGCCAGAAATGGGAAACGAATAGTTCATGAAATAGTGAACAAGTGTGCATGCACATGCGGTCCTTGACAGTATGGGCTGTTTGTGTTGCGAAGCGGAAAAAAAAGAAGCATGTGGCAACGGAAACGCAACACATGTTAAACTTCAAACGTTCGTATGTCCTCCATTTGGAATATGGTGCCTGTCCTTCCCCTCTTTTTTCTCTCCTTTATGGTGCCTGTTCTCGTAGCGAAACGCTGTGTTATTTACTCCTCCCTCACGCTGCTGCAATGGGAAGATATGCGTACTCGGTGAGTAAAAACAATTTGATTATGCTTTGATGAAATCTATATCAAATTGGAGTGGAAGTTGACGTTCAAAAAAAAAAGGACAGCTGACTTCAGCAATTACTTCTTCTGTAAGCTCACCTGCTACGACAACACCGTTCTCCCACAATGTTCTTGTTATTCTTACACATTATGGCTTAAATCGACTGGGGGAATTGACGAAGACTCAGGTGGATAAGACCTAATGCACAAACAAACGTGGTTGTGATATTTAAGGCTACGTCATTCATTGTGATGTATCTAACAATAGAATGTAATAGTTCTCGCAAATTCTCAAGTGAAAGTTAAATTGTTAGATGCATCACAATGGAGGACGTAGCCTTAATTATCACAACCACTTTATTTTACTTTGCCTGCTTCTCACTCAACTATTTCCTCTCACACCACTACGGGACTACTAAAAAACCTAGCACTTTAGGGTTGTTAGTTAGGGGGGAGATGTGCAGTCTTATAAATCATGTTTTAATTTAGAGTAAGAATTTTAGGATATATACACGAAATATAATACTTATTTCTGGGCATGGTACTCTTGCACTCCTTGAATAATTTACAGACCAACTGTTCGCGATATTCGATCAGAATCTTTTCACGTGTGCTCTCTTAGATGTAGCGAAAGCGTTTGACAGCCTGAACCACAAGATATTGCTAAGTAAACTGTATTTTGGGGGGATTTCGTGGGCCTTTTTACAACATTCTCAAAAAAATTACTTGAGTAACCGATTTCAAGTGGTCGCTATTGATGATAAGGGCCTTTTCAGTTCTAAGCTGTCGTTGAATGCTGCTGTTCCGCAGGGGCCAATTTTATCGACATTGTTGTTTGACATCTTCGTTAATGGCTCGTCTTTGGCAATTTCCAAATGTTCTGTGTTCCAGTATGCTGATAACACTATGTTACTGGCAAAACATCTTTTTTACAAAACGTCCGCTACGTTACGTGTACAATGCAATTCTTTGGTTCACTAACAATGGAATGATAGTCAATGCCCAAAAACACAACTTGTGCGTTTTTTGGCTCCCCACTCAAAACTACTGTAATTAAATTGCCTCTCTACTTACATAAGTCGAACTGTGTTCCTCGTAAATGTACTCCTATTCTATTAGTAGGTTGCGTTAAATATCTTGGAATATTTTTATAGTAACTTATCTTGCCAACATCACTTGTCACTCATGTGTTCAAAATTGAAGTCAGTCCCTTGGCTGCTGTGTATTATGAAAATTGGTGCGTCTCTCTGGGTAAAAAATGATTGTACATGCATAGGGTTTACAGTGTATGGCACTAGTCTTCGAATTCTATTCGGATCGTTGGAGATGTAGGGTAGACAGGATTATGAAAAATATTCTTTAAAATGTTGCCTACGATTCCCCAACAGTAACAGCTGCAAATATCTTCCGTCAACGTGGTCTACTGAATTCTGAATCGTTGCTCATTGAAACAGTTGTCAAACATTATTGTACTTTCGCATTAAAAAAAAAATGCCGCCACAAGGGAACTGCGTAAACCCGTCCGTTATGTGGTACCTCGTTCATCCACAAGGTATGGTGCGGCCAGACGTTGTGCACAACCTGTATGTGCCGGACATGTTTAACAAGTTACCGGATGAAAATTTTACCGCGACTTCACAAAGCACGCTGAAAGAATTATTGAAAGAACTGTGGTGAAAGTAGCTTCCAGAACACTTTGGCATCGTAATAATTACTGCTTCAACTTTTGTTTCAAGTCGAATAACCAAATGTTATCTTATCGTTATTTTATTCTCTTGACATTTTTGTTTTCGTTTTGTCTGTGTGTCACTGATGTCTATTTTCATTCAACGTATGTATCATGCTCATAGGCACGGTACTACAAGCCACCTGACGCTTAGACTACCCTGTTAGTGTTCTGTGTTTTTTTGGTGCAATTATTATTATTATAATATTATCAGTATAAGTTTACTAAGGTTGTGATATTACAGAAACATTTGCGCTGCTTATATAAGCAAATTAACGCTTTCTCTTATTTCTGATGCACGCAACATTCTTTCTGTATGACATGGTAAGGCAGGTTGCCCAATTCGAATTACGTACACGGCAGACTTTGTAAAATACGTGTTATTATTTCTTGCGCGATGTTTCGCACGCATTAACAATACTTCACTGCGTATTGAGCAGTTTTCTGCTGTAACGCAGCTTGTTGGAGCCGCAGCTATCTGCAAAAAAGAGGCGACAAAATATTTTAAGTAATTACTAACATATCTCGGCACCCCCGTTCTTCTCAAAAGGGCGAGTAATCCGTGTCCATCTCTAAAATATTATTCTAAAGCATTCGTTATTAACTGATTGCAGTACGGCTTTGCTAAATACAAGCAAACAAGCTTTGCTTGATGAAAAAGAGCAAATAATGTATGGCTTTGGGTCACAGCTCCTCACTTTGGGCATTTGACAAACGCCAAAGTTCCAGACGGAGATTACTAGTGATGTTAAGGTTATAAAAAGTGGACAAAAATAACTTGAATCAAAAGTTTTTGATATTATGAAAAGGCTAGACGCACTACAGGAAAAGTCGCAAAACGTTGATAATGTCAGCTTGAAAGTTTCTAGCCTGACAAAACCAATTGAAGAAGTTAGCGCTCGGAATAACCTTTTTGAATCTCGTTTAAACGAATTGGAAGATTGGTCACGCCGCGACAATCTAATTTTCGATGGTCTCCCTGATAATATTTAAACTTGGCAAGAAACAGAATCAAATATAACCACAATAACCACAATGGCTTGTTCGCCTTCCTTCTTTCTGACAAGGATCCTGCTGTTCTCGCAAACAAACTTATAAGACTGCTCCGTTGCCTTTGTCTTGGCCAACCAGAGCAGTTTCTTGTTGTGCGGCGTCAAGTTGTCGAAGAAACAGATACCGAGAAGTTTCGTCTTTAGTAGTGGCCTCTGTTCAAGCCAGTTTTCTTTGGTTGCTCGCAAGGCAAAGCGCGCAATAATGACAGGAACCTTCTCAGGCTTTGATGGAAGCCTGTGCACGGTGTCTAGGCCCCTCTCAATTACCTCCGCTATGAGCCTGTGCGCAATATTATTCAGCTCGGGTACTAGGTTCTCGCCCTCAGTTGGTTTAATCCCGTGAATTTCCAGATTCTGGTGGCGACTGTATTGATCTAGGTCGTTCAGCTCCCTTTTCAGCGCCCTTACTTCTTCAGCCGATGAGCCGCTTTCAACTTTTCCTACTCTTGCCGTAAGTTCACTAATCGTTTTTCCCTGCGAAGTCACCCATGTCAAAAGCGTGTCGTGACTGGATGACAGCTCTTGAACGGATTTTTCGATGCTGACGACAGTTTCCTTAACCGACATGAACTTGAACGTGGGTTCGAATCCCGCTGCCGCCGGTTACCCACTGGTTATCCAAAATGTGCACAGGCGTGACCCACGGCCTGACACTCTGCTATCCTTGGAAGTGAATCGCTCTGGGAAAGAGGCCCGCGCCATTTAAATCCCGTCGACCCTGTGCGCGAGAGTTTACACTCAAACTTTGCCGCGCGCTCTGACTCCGCCATTGCCCGCCCGCCACAAACCGCCAGTCAGTGTTTACCACTGACCACCTCAACATGAGACGTGCTTTGCACCTCTACACCTAGTTGCATGTTGCGCGGTTCTCGCCCACAGACCGCGTGACTGGCTCTCACCGCAACATGGCTGATGTGCCACCCGTCAAGGCACATCACCCATGTTGTGGTGAGAGCCAGTTGGTTTCGTGTTCGGATCACGTCCGGGTCACCACTGTTGATTGCTAGCGCGGGCAAAGAGCAATGAGACCGTGAGCGATGAGTTCCAAAGACTGAACTTTTTTTATTCTCTCACTAGACACGGGGAGGCGCGTGCGCCAACGGACTTGCATTTCGGGTGCTTGACGTGGTGTTCAAGAGTGGCGCTATAAACTAGCCATTTAAACGCGCGCCATTTATAACGGCGCGCGGATGGCGTTCACTACCAGCTCATTAACTTTGCTCAGAAGTAGGAGAAGAACGACTACAGCACTGAAATTTAAAAAACCAACCTGAAAGGTTGGTTTTCTAAAAACGGGTTTTACGTGCCAAAACCAGTTCTGATTATGAGGCACGCCGTAGTGGAGGGCTACGGATTAATTTTGACCACCTGGGGTTCTTTAACGTGCACTACAACGCAAGCACACGGGCGTTTTTGCATTTCACCTCCATCGAAATGCGGCCGCCGCGGCCGGGATTCGATCCCGCGATCTCGTGCTCAGCAGCGCAACGCCTTAGCTGACTGAGCTACCGCGGCGGGTAAGAAAACAGGAATTACTTGAGCCCGACAGTCCACCGCTGCTGCTTCTTGCTGTGTAGCGAGAGCCTGGACCCGTGCGGTCTTCTTATAAGCTTGGGGAGCTGACGTAGGTAGCGGCGTTCCAGCCAGCAGGGTGCGCAGGCGCGTTGGTTAGGGTCGACGTCACGTGTCTGAAAGGCGTTGACGTAGTACTTGCGCTCCAGGCAGCAGGGCGCGCAGGCGCGGTGGTTCGGGTCAACGTAACTTGTCTGAAAGGTTAGAAAACATGAATTATACCCGTGCCACACGGGCAACGTAAAGTGCACTTTGAGCGATGCACTTCAGCGCGCTGAGTGTCACTTTGGCGGCGCGCTGCTACACGAGGAAGAAAAGTGTTCTTTCAAATTGATGGCCATGGCCATCGGGAGTGAGACGGGAAAGCATATATTTGTTAATATAAAAATCTCTGCACGAAAACAGTTGATTATTGTTAGCAACAATATTTACAATCCACCTTTACAAGCGCCGGCAAGGACGGCAACTTGACCAGCCACAGTCAAAACGACTCGATCCGGCAAACTGCGCAGTCATTACCCTGCGTGGTCGTGAACATCCCGAGAGCGAGAGCAGTTTTTTGCTGTTCTTGTTTTTTTATTTTTGCGGCGTGACAACTTTATTATCTTGTAACGTTAGCAATTTAATACTTATGTTTTTCCTCATTGGTAATGAGGCTGCACACTTCGCCGCCGCGAAGTGTGTTCGCCGAACACACTCGCCGGCGAGTGCGCTTAGCCGTGAGTGTCACTAAGCGTTCCCGTGTGGCGATCTGCGAATGACATTAGCCGCGAAGTTCACTCGCTCAAAGTTCACTTTACTTTGCCGGTGTGGCACGGGTATTACTTCAGCCCGACAGTCTACCGCTGCTGCTTCGTACTGTGTAGCAGGCTGAGTTGAGGTACCGCACTAGCACGTGTAAATTATAAATTATTCTTCTGATAATGTTTTATATATACCCGACTTTTATATAATGAAAAGAAGATATTGGTGAGTCAGGGCATGTCCAGTGCATTTCTTCGCTTCGCCCGGTCTTTGTGAGCGCTGCACCCACCGAAAGACGGCTACGAGTGCATTCTTGCATTTCTTACGATGAACAATTCTGCAGATGCCACAGTAAGCACTGAGAAATGTTAGCTGTTCCTTATTTTTTGCTGTGAACTACTGTGGTCATGTGATTGTGCTCCGTTTCTTTGTCTATTTTCTTTTTCAAGAGAAGCTTGTTATACCTCACAGATTTCGGTGGCGTCCATGCATGCAAAAAATTATCACCAGCAGCATTGGCTCGAGCGACGTCGTCTTCTTCCGCAGCTGGCTCGTTGGCGCCCCTCGGTTCGTGCTCGTGCCACTGCTCCCGCGTTCGTCGTCGTCTCCTTCCACAGCTCGCTGCGTTGCCGCTAATCATTCCAGCGTAGAATTTCACGTCTCTTCTGTCGTCGTTATGGGGAGGCCGTGTATACGGGGGTATGAGCCATTCACTGTCTTACGTAACAGACAGATTTAATTTTGAAGCATTTTTATGGAAATCAATTCATAATGAACGCGCTCGGGAAAGGGCTCGTCATCGACGTGCTTATTCTAGCGTGAGGGCTTCCGAAGCCCAGGCAAAACGTGAGCGCGGAGACCCGCCCCGAGATGAGGGAGCGCGATGTTGAGGCCAAACATCATCGAAGAGCCGCCGACCCTGAGTTGCGGGAGCGCGATGTTGAGGCCAAACGTGAGCGTTGTCTTGCCCTCCAGGAACCCGACAACGGTGGTACACGCCTCAGCAACGCTAGCGCCACCTTTGCCGGTGCGACGGCTAGGTTTAAACGTGAGTTTCTCAACCGGAAATTGGGAGCCAGCTGGAGTGCGTGTGACCGGTCGTGGTTTAAGCACAACGTTTAAGGAACACCGAAAAAACACACAAGTTTCACGTACCCCCATTTCTTCGACAGGGGAGGGGCTACTGTTTATTTTTAACTTTCTAGAGCCACTCTTCCAAACCTCAATGTAGGACAGCAAACCAGATTTTACAGCGAATCTGTATATGGCTACGTCCCGGCAAAAGGGCGTACGCCGACAGGGCGAGTAGATAAATGTCGCAGTTTCACCCGAAAGGCGAAGCATCGATTGCGATAGAAAATTAGTAGAGAGCTATACGGAGTAAGGATAGTAGTTTTATAAGCTGTATAAACTTGGACATGTAGCAGCACCAGCAACGCGCAGAACTGTTGTCGACGCCGTGGGCGTTTTGCCCGCGTTCGCACCGAACGCGCGCGGCGTTGGTGACTTTTGCCGGTGTCTCTGGCGGCGGCTCGGAGGTTTTCGACAAGATCAAACGGGACACTCGTCGAGCAGTGTCAGAAGTCTTTACCACCTTCTCGCCTCGCAACATTTTTATATAAATACGCATTCGGTGCCGCAGCTAAACGTCGCCAATCAGGTTGATTACGGTGTCTTTACTTGCTGCTTTATTTAGATGTACTATAGAGTCATACATATATATAATCATTTAGAAAAACACGTAACAGCTTCGCTGACTGCGCTTCTTCACATAGTGAACGGGCACTAAGTTTTTTTTTTTGTCGTGACTGACCTGCCCACCTTTCCCTTTTATTTCATCTCTCGTCTACCTCGCAACACGTTTGGCGCGTCTATGTTCTAGCGACTTGCTGCGCCTAGCTTTCTGCAATGGTCTGTCTGAAGTTCGACTTCTCGCCTCCTGTTTTATGCTCCCGATTCTAATGAGCTGCGTTTCTATTACTATGGGTTGTGCATGTGAACGAATAAAACCCTTTGGCCAGCCGAGCTGCGTTGACATTACGAATTTGAGAGGCGATTGTGTAAAATGCGACTTCAAATTGTGCCAGCTTTGTATCTGCAGCTGGAAAAAAATATGACAGGCCCATTCCAAGAGCTCGCCCAATTGCCGGAGTTGGGAGTGGGAAAAAAGACGCTGCGATGTTCAGCTGTTGCTAGAGCTATTACTAAATTTCAGTCAAGCCCATGCGTTGCTCTAAAAAGCACGAATTAGCTGGATGTTAGGTGTACACTTCTTACTAGGCGAATTGAAACTCCTGCCATATAGTTTTACCACACAGACGGGACATACCAAATGATGAAGGAATAGCGCGTCTCACAAACGATGTGCTTTAGTTTATGTAGGACAATAAATATATACTACGTAAAATATTCAGAGCCTTTCTACTACTGTGCAGATTGAAGCCAGCGAAGCTGTGACTACCTTTACAAAAATTTCGTTGAGAAAGCATTGAAATACCATTGCTCAATGTTGACTATCGTATTGAAAACTCTTCAATATTGGCCACTGAAATTTTATTGGACACCATATGGCAAGTAAATATTGGGTGGTTGTTATGCTACCATTGAAAAAAGATTGTGCTTAGGCATACCATTGGGCAATTTTCGTTGAATTACTGTTGGTTTATCATTGATGCAGCATTGTAAGGGTGCTGTGATAGTTGTGTTGACTATTTGTTGAGTCATTATTGACACAGGATTAAATATACATTAGGTCACAGTTGCGATATCATTGAGATTCCGTAACCCGCCATTGAAATATGATTGATATTGCTACGAGAAAGACATTCAGCCTGGGGCAGACGACGAAGAAGACGGTTCTGTCTGGTGCTGGTGGCTGTCCACCATTCTCTCAAACGTGGCTGGTGTGTTGCAGAGACCGAAAGGCATGACCTTGAATTGGTAAAGGCCGTCAGGGGTCACGAAGGCGGTCTTCTCGCGATCCAGGTCGTCTACAGCCATTTGCCAGTAGCCAGATCGAAGGTCCAGGGATGAAAATAAGGTGGCACCATGGAGGCAGTCGATGGCGTCGTCAATACATGGAAGAGGGTACACGTCCTTCTTGGCGATTTTGTTGGGGTGCCGATAATCAATGCAGAAACGCCAGGAACCGTCTTTCTTCTTTACTAATACGACGGGAGAGGCCCAAGGACTAGATGATGGTTTGATGATGTCCTTCGCAAGAATTTTAGCCACTTCTTTTTGAATCACTTGGCGCTCTGATGCGGACACACGGTAAGGTCGACGGCGAATGGGCAAAGAGTCGCCAGTGGTGATTCGGTGGGCGACAATCTTAGTCTAGCCCAGGGGTAAATCACGAATGTCGAAAATGTCGCTGTATGAGGCCAAAACCCTGCAAAGAGCGTCGGCCTGGTCAGGCGAAAGGTCTGATCCAATCATGTTGCGAAAAATGCTGTCGTCGGAGCTTGGTGACGGGGAAACTGCAGCTTCCTCAGGTGCAGTTATGGTGACAACCTCGACGTCATGGTCTGTTATAGCGGTGAGGTGGGAAAGCGACATCTTGTGGGGCAACACTTGGGGGGTTAGACCAAAGTTTAGTAGCGGGAGGAACACACAGGTATCAGCTAATGTGGCGATGGTATGTGGCACAGTAGCATTGCGCGTCAGGCGGACGTCTGTAATCGGAGAGACGATACAGTCGCCGTCAGGAACGGAAGGGGTCTATGACAAACACACGTACGTGACGGCTCGCGGCGGTAGGCGAACAAAATCGGTGGGGATTAAGCGGCTGACGGGCGTTTCGCAGGAATCTGATACAAGAGGAAGATCGAGGCAGAGCGTTTCCGAAGAACAATCAATTAAGGCCGAGTGTGCTGAAAGAAAGTAAAGGCCAAGGATAAGGTCGTGGGGGCAGTGAGCAAGGACGGCAAGAAGGACAACAGTGTGACGACCGGCAATGCTGACACGGACGGTGCACATTCCGATCACTTGAACAGCACCACCATCGGTAACAGGTATTGTCTGTGTCGTAGACGGCGTCATAATCTTCTGCAGGCGGCGGGGTAAAGGGTCGCTCATAATAGACAAGTGTGCGCCAGTGTCGATGAGGGCGGTCACAGGAACATTGTCGACTTTGACTTCTAGGAGGCTATGGTGAGTGGGTAGCGTCAGTAGAGGTTTTTCAGGGGACGATGGCATTGCAACTTCACCTCCATAAGCTGCATTATCTAGTTTCCCTGCGGCGATCGTGCAGAGAAGGACGGCGAGGAAAAGCGGCGAGGCTGCGGAGAGCGGGATTGGCGGCGTTGTGGCGACGAGGAGCGGGAGAAGCGGCGAACAGGAGCAGTGGCGTCAGAGGGAAGAGGCTCGTGGGAGGACGACGAGTTGTAAGTAGAGGAACCAGCGGCTGGACGTCTGAAAGGAGTAGGGTACATGGAGGTCTGGCGAGATGCGTAGGTCCAACGGCGACGGCAATAAGGAGCAATGTGCCCGGCCTGATGACAGGAGAAGCAGATGGGCTGATCGTCGGGCGTTCTCCATTCCGCAGGATTGCCGAAGGAAACGGGAGAGGTATAGGAGCGTCGAGCGGGTCCAAAGGAATAAGGCCGAGCGTCAGGACGAGTCAGTGGGCACGCTCATGGAAGGCCAAGATTGGCAAACTCCTGCCTGACGACAGCTTGAATGAGGGGCACCGATGGCTGCGATGGGTCACTGGTGTGGGGTGTAAACACTGGTGGTTGAATAGGTGCAGGACAGGCAGCTTCAATCTCGCGACGAACAATGCGAGTAACGTGGTCACAGGTGGTCGGCTGGCGGACGGCATCACACGATGAAGTTGCAGCCGTATTGGGCAGCCGGGTGAATCTCTGGGTAATACGGCGGCTCTTCGCGTGTTCAAACCGCCGGCACTCTTTGATGATTGTGTCGGTGGTATTAACGTTGATAGAGACGAGCAGGTTAAAAGCATCATCGGCGATACCTTTGAGCACATGAGAAACCCTCTCGGAACTCAGGCATGTGCTCGTCAACCTGGCGGCAAAGAGCGATAACGTCCTGAATGTACGAGACGTATGACTCGGAGGATGTCTGTGCACGAGTCGCAAGTTCATTCCGCGCAGCAAGCTGCGGACCAGTGCTGTCACCGAAAAGGTCGCGGATCTTCTCTTTAAAAGAGTCCCAGCTGGTAACGCCCGCCTCATGCGTCTCGAACCACACCCGCGATGGGCCATCGAGGTAAAAAAGAACGTTGGCGAGCATAAAGGTCGGGTCCCACCTGCAGCCGGCGCTGATCTGTTCGTAAAGGTTGAACCATTTGTGGACGTCAACCCCATCCTGGCCGGAAAATACGCCAGGATCACGAGCAGGAGGCAGAACGATGTAGGTCGGAGCCACGGGAGGGGCAGGGGTTGAAGAGGATGTGCCTGCTCCGACTGACATGTTCGCAAGCGTGATGAGGCGGCCGTTGCGGAGCTCCGTGATGGAAACGGGGAACTAACCAGCACCTCCACCAAAAGATGTTACGTAAAACGACACAAGGCGGGACTATTGACACTGTATTTACAGTATGGGAGAGACACAGTAGCCAAGATGGTGGACAGCCACCAGCACCAGAGAGAACCGCCTTCTTCGTCGTCTGCCCCAGGCTGAATGTCTGTCTCGTAGCAATATTTTGTTGGGCTAGTGCATCATTGTTCATTTAATTTTGAAATTTACTATTCACATTTGCATGCCCCAGTGCCTGTGCGTAACTTTCTCTAACACAAACAAAGCAAAGGAGAAACTGACCTATTTCAGGTACCTTTATTTGCACCAAAAATACATGTATATGAAACATTACAGTATATAAGCCACAAGTGCATGGAATCTGAAAACATAGGCTAGTCCCTACAGCACTCTTAACAGTGCAAATACATGTGAAATACCATACATTTAAACTCAATTAGAAGCTATCACTGTGGTTTTCTGACCATAGTCGAAAATGGCGCTGGAGGACGCAAGAGAAATACTTACTCTTTGTTGAGAAATAAAACAAGAATACTCAAGGAAAGTACGTCTTCATCTTGGCTAGAGAATTGTGATTACTTCTTACATCTTCCCAAACTGTTGGAGTGATCTGTCTAAAATTGCGAACATCTCAAGCCTTCGACCCGCCACATTTTGTCAATGTGGTCAACGCGCTTGCGCATACTTGCAGGTCAACATAATATATAGTGAAGCATGCTCGTAAGAGGCCACAAGCGTCCAAGATAGCACTGCAGCAGATGTGTTTAAAAGTACTCGAAGACGTTCATCAATCGTGACAGCCGATGCAGCCTTTCGAAAGAGTGAGAGAGTTCGCAAGTGCGTCTGTGCAGACGCAAGTGCGTCTGCGAGAAAAGTTAACTTTCCCCGCGTTCGCAGCGAGCAGGCGTAGTAGCAGACGACACTTGTAACATTTCTCTCAAAGGCGCAACACTTTCTCATAATACAAAATTTTTATTCCCACAAATATTTGATGAGTATTTTTATATAAGCACATGCACGGTTATTATTGCTGTTGTGAAAGTAAATAAATAATTATTCAATGGCGCTAAATCAGTCAGAACGATGCATACCCTGGTGGTGAACCATGCTTCAATCTCAAAGTCATACAAACTTTATTCAATGTATTATGCATTATATAAAACACAACATAAATAAAATTAATTTTTGCACGAAAATGTTTAATACAGCTTCGTTTACTGCGCCGCATGCAAACGCCACCAGTTTCAAGACAGAAGTCAATCCGAAGCCTGTACTTCCCATCATTCCCATGTAGGTTGAGGCGACGTTCAGGAGAACCCCCGTAGACACTAGCGCCACTTTTCCCTCTAGGTTTTTTATTTAGAAACTCTATGCTTGCAGCGGATAATATATTCCTAACAAAGCAGGCCTCACCTCTACTTACTTTGTTTTATGGCGCAGGAAGACGACGCCTATGGAGCATCGAGAATTGCTGCAGACCTCCTGAAGTGCAGCACGCTTGCTGTGCTTCTAGCTTTTGGCACGTACACGACAGCACAGAACAACTACCCAATAATCCGTCATGGTCCTTTATACACACTTCTCGATGTCACCCAAATGGTATGTAACATACATCCCAAAATTTATTTTGAAGTTTGAAAAAGTGCAAATTATGCAGATCCAATTAATGCGCATGTTGGAATCTATATGAAGTGAAGCGTTTGTGAGGAAGGTAATGAAATGCTATATATTTCCTCATTTCATTAGTGCGTCTTTGGCGTAAAGTAAATCTGCATGTACATGTTTTCTCGCATACCAGTGCTACGCAAATATTACACTGGCTTGTATTTTCGCATTTATTATTTATTTGAAACGGACCGGCTGCTTCTTGGCCGGTGGTGTGTTGTGGTTATGTGCCATAGTATGGGACTGATGACCATCGTCAAGACGCGGCGATCATCTCAAAAAGCAAAGTGTCCATGACGCGATATGTGCCGCCCGCATCCTAGCGAATCCCTTGTTGTGGGTTTGTGCGATTGAATGGAAGTAATCATCATCATTATCAACACGCTGACGCGTTTCGTGGCCGACGCCCCGTTGTCGTCATGTACCATAGCAGGAAATTGTAATCATCTTAAACACGCGGCGATGATCTCGATGAGCTTCTTTGTGGCACGATATGAACCGTCCGCTTCTTGGCCAATCCACCGTTGTGGCTGTATGTGCGTAGTCCTTCCATATTGTAATTTTGACGAAACTCCGCCGTCACGCTATGGGATAGCTTCAAACGCTGCTCCCACTGCGCCACAGAGGGTAAAACCCCTGAAACTTAGTAAAGCAGGGACACTTCCCCCTCCGCCTTCGCTGCTCCTCGTTTGTCGGCTCCTTCGCGCTCCCTCCTCGACCGTGGCGCCACCTGCTATGCCTCAGCTTAGGAGACGATCTTTCGCGGAGTGAATGCACGCATAGCAAGGCGGAGCGCTTTAAGCGCTCACGTTGGCTTTCTAGCTCGGAGTAACTTCGTGTACAGCATAGAATGTCTAAACGGAGTCTTATACAAATTCTGTACCTGAAGATTTTTTCCCTCTTTTGATAACTATTTGAAAAAGTTCCTTAACAAGCGCTAACGCCCTCCCATGACGACTCCACATGTATCGCGTAAGCTACAATAAAGTACGCAACATTTGTCAAGCGCGTGTCACAAGATCTTGTTGTGAATAGTGGCAAATGCCATGTTTACGGCCGAACGCTAGCATCCCAGCCTCCAGCAAGCCCCCAGTAACCTAAACTATCCGCACCGTCTTTGTCAGGTGCATTCTCGACGCGTATCAGTCATGAAGCACAAAGGCTGGCACAGGGCACGAGCGATCGCTGCTCTAAACGTTCGATAGAGTGTAACAAGCTACAGTTCAGTCTACGTGCTAACCTTAGTGCGTGCTCGCCAATTTTTTAAGTATGCGCAAAGGCTCGGAGACGGGCGCTAGTGCTCCTATGTCTCTCTTGCCTCAAAGTCGACAGAAATAGGCACGGCCGGTAATTGTGTCACGAGTCTGCCTACATAGAAAACAAAATAATTTCTTACTACTCGAGAAACCGTGAGTGCAAGACAGTATCTCGGCGACTAGATGTGCCAGATAAACATATATGCAGAAAACATTCACAATGACTGTAAGTGTAAGCAGTAGCCGAAACCTTCAAGTAATCTGTCGTCCTTATTAAAGAAATGACACGTTTGAAGGCGTGTATTTGTCGCAAACGGTTATATTTAGGCACCATTTGTTGTCTCATTACGGGAATAAACGCACCAGCCTAAGTGCCCTACCACGAGTGTGCTCTACACCAAGTGCATCCCAGAGACATGGTGGCCGTACGAATAGTTGAATGAATGAGCAAGCGATCGGTAGGCGATCGTGCGAACGATTAAACGAACGAGCGAACGACCAAACCAAGGAGAAAATTACTAAACGAACGATGAAATGACTAAGTGAACGACTAAACAAGCTACAGAGCGACAAAACGAGAGAGTGAACGACTAAACGAACAGGCAAATGACTATTACGAGTGAACGACTAAACAAGTGATGACTAAACGAGCCAGCGAACGAGCGGGCGACCGCACCATTTCTTTGCGAGTGCTCCACCTCCACTGCCGCATCTAAACCTTCACACACTTTAAAGCTCACGCGAATTCGCACATACTACATCTCAACGACCTATGATGATGTCGTTCGGCGAATTTCGGCAAGAAACGCTCCCCGTAACTCGGTTTCGGTAGAGCACGAGCGCTTTTCATCGGCGCCTTTGTATCGCAAGTCCACCGGGCGACCGCCAACGACGAACACGAACGAAAGACGCAAACAAGGCCATTCGCTCTAAAGAAGTCTAGTAAGTAACAAGAAAAGGCAGAGAGTTGATTTCTTATGATTATTTTTCACGATCAAGCCTCAAAATTTGTCAAAAGGACTGTGCTGAATCTAAAAGTTTCGTAATCAAGTTTTCTCCGGCAGCCTCGCGTGCCCACGAATTCAAGCCTGTTCGCGTACATAATGATTAAGCGCACAAAATACGACCACGCAGTGCCTATATCAACGACGTATACACGTAGCATAGGAATTGTGTTAAAACATACAAATAAATGACAACATGCTCAGTGAACGGTGCTATATGTACCATTGTGACCGTAGCAATGTACCGTATCATTGTACCGATATGTACCGTAGCAAATTACGGAAGCCTCTACGCATAGTAAACCGAGAGACTTGCAAATTACCTCGCATAGTGGTGTAGGGGATGTCTGTCGGAAGTTCTCCTTGCCAATTTGTTGAAGCCACGTCTTTCTTTTTAACCCATAGCGCTTACCAGATGGTATCGCGAAGAGCTTTTTGCCTTCCCTGAATCTATTTCGACATCCGAAGGCGCAGCAGCTCTTTGTAATAAAAAAATGTCGCAGTTTCGCCCGAAAGGCGAAGAATCAATTGCGATAGCAAATTAGTAGAGAGCTGTTCGGAGTAGGGATAGTAGTTTTATCGGCTGCATAAACTTGGACACATTCACTTACTATCTGAATTAAGAAGCGAGGTATCAGCGCTCACAAGCAAACGCGAATAGATGACACTCGATGACCGCAGACAATGACTGTCAAAACACTGGCAGTATGCGCACCCACCCCAGCGAGCGAATGTTCGTGCAGTCTATCGCTCCAACGGAAACTTAGCGGCGAATGCACAGCGCATATAAAGGTCACAGCCGTGTGGAGATCGCTTTCAAGATATGGTGCAGGCGACCGCCGCAGCCGGGCAAAGTACAAGCGCAGTTGTTGGCACAGTAGAAGCTGCCCCCTCCCTCCCGCGCTGCGTTTCCGCTTTCCTCCTTCTCGTGTGCGAGACTGAGTCGCCAGTTCCCCTTGCGCCAGATTGCAAGATACGCATTTGGTGCCGCAGCACAGCGTCGCCCCCCCCCCCCTTTTCATACCCCCACGGCCTTTCGCGTGACGGAAGTCGCGTTTGCTCTCCACCGTGAGTTCGCTCTCCGTGATAGCGGGCGTCCCACGCGCGCTTTCACTCGCACATACGGCACGCGGCGACGATTTTATCGCCCTTCGACTTTATCCGGAACCTCACGGCGACGATGACGGCGACCCCGACGGCAGAAATCCGCTTGAACCGTCTGTATAATTGCTATCGCTATAAAAACACCGCGAACAGACATCGCACTTGCAATAAAACTTAGTTCAGGGCGTTCACGAAGAACACACACAGCGCACACGGAAGGGCAACGGCGCAAACATAGGCTCATGGCGAGTCGGTCGACGCTTCTGAAGCATGAATGGTGGTGGAGCCCGAAACAAACGAAACCTGCACGAGGTCCCTCGTAACACCAGTAGGCCAATAGCGACGCGGCGACGGCCTCGGCGAGGGCGCACGAGGAGGCGGCGGCATTCTTCAAATCGTGTCTCTTTACGAAGTTTCAGGGGTTTTAACAAAGGGAGGGAATAGTTCGTGTACAAAACGCCTGCGCGGTTCCAGACAGGCTGATTAATAGGGTGCGTTCTGTGCATGTGCTGCCCTATTTTATTGTGATAGCAATTATACGGACACTCGAAGGGCATTTCTGCCGTCGCGGTGATGGTTCGAATAAATTCCAGTCACGGTAACATCGTTGACGCGCGCCGTACGCTGTACGTGCGAGTGAAAGCTTGCGAGAGTCAGCTGACGATTGCAGCTCAATCTCGCGCGAGCAAGGGAGACAGGAAGGGCGGAAGCGCGCTGTCTTCTGTGGCGCGCGAGGCACGGGGGAGAGGCGAGGGAGGCGGGCGTTCTACTACGCCGGCTGCTGCTTACGGCACCGTGTCCATGGAGCATGGAAATCCGACGCTGAAGCCTGACGCCGTCCCAAGCATTTTTGAAGGCCTTCTAGAGTATCTCACGAAGCTCAAACCTTGGTCCCACACATCGACAGTTCGACCCCCATGCAAACGACCACTTGGGGGTTGTCGGGTGCGATTGAGAGCGCCGATCATCGCCGTGCCGTGTCGACTTGAGTTCGTTTAAGATTTGTTTTGCCATGTGTTATGAAATGCTTATGCTTTACGCTTTCTTGTATGTAGAAGCAATTGATTATGCATTCTGCATTTATTCCCATTCTTTTCCTGGGGTTTCCTGCACCCCAGTGCATATCAGTGTCATGCTTTTAACACACTTCTTGCATTGTGAATGGTAGCCTATTCGTGACCAGACGCCTATTTGTGCTTTCTGTATGTAGCTAATTTTACATAATAACTAAATGATCGTGCTTGTATGTTGTACTTACACCAACACGTTTTATTTATTTTCCTGAATTAATTATAAAACTGTTCTTTGTCAATTTTTCAACCATGCTAACAATATCAGGACCGGTGATTAGAATATTTTAACCTCTTCTAAATAGTTTCACATTAAGAACCGAAAAACCTAGTCTCGTCGTTTCTCCGACACTTCTAAACGACTGTTTGCTAAGGCATTTGCCTAATTACAGTACAGTTCCAACTGTGCAGTTCCTAATGCTTCACGTTCGCCTTAACCCTATGCTAAAATACGCCCCTAAAACATTTAGTTGTAAGGTTTCTCGTGCATTTAGCCTACATAAATCTCGTTTAGCAGTGGCATCACTTTGGTGAGAATTCTGAAGCGCACGGAGCAGCTCAGTTTCCTTTTTTTTTCCTTTTTTCTTCATTAAGCGAAGTCATTCTATGGAAGCAGCCCAATTGCAGAAACGGTTTCATTGTTTTGATCTCCTAATGAGATACCGCTCACAGTTGAATAGAAAGTCAACATCTGTGCTCGGCGAACAATCTGGCGCTATACACGCATGAGTGGGGGGTGCAACAGCCCAGATGTTTGCCTCTGTTTACAAGTGGCATCAATGGCGCTTTGTTGGCGGTCACATTTCAATAGGTATTTAATGAATAAAACCCGCGTATTTAGATTTAGGTGTACGTTAAAGGACCAAATGTGGTCAAATTTTATCCGCAGTCCCCCACTATGGCATGCGTCATAATCAACCGTGGGAGAGGAGCACAGAGATAGAGAATCTGTCATGACCACTGTGGAACGTGTTGATGTATTTAGTTTACAGAGGGCTAGAACTACAGCTAAACATTCTGGCAGAAAGAGACGTACAGAATCTGGGAGGCGAAGTGAGAGCGACCACTTGAGAAAAGGAGAAATTATTCTAAGTTCAGTCTTTATTTTAGGAAGCGTCCGTGGCAAACACTGTCTTGGTCGGTACCTGCAAAAAGTTATCGTTTGAGATAGAGCTTAGCATGCGGTAAGATAGTGCCTGTGTGTTTATAGGGAAAACATCATGGAACAGAACTTTAATGGAATTGGTGTTGCAACAAACGCGACTCACCTCACGAATTTGGACACGTTTAACTTATGTAGGAGAGTTTGAATAATTTGTTTTGTGTGGTGTGTGAAATGGTGGCCAGTAGAAGCGAAAAAACAAATCTTCCTAGGAGATAAAAACTTTCTTAACGCCTTATAGGGGATTCACACAACCTTAAAAATTATTGTGCAGCTAACAGTCGAAACCTCGTAACAAGAGGAGGGATCCTAGCTTTTAGATGTAAAACTTCACTTGCTACAAATTTAGGTAGTCCTAAACATTACCGCATGGTCTGCCTCTCCAGAAGAACAAGGAGGCGAAGCTTATATGCATCAGCTCTAGAGTACAGTACACTCCCAAATGCCAATACTGGTCGAACGTGCATGCGGCATGATGATAACAGTGTTCTTCGCATTCCTGTTCGATTATTGCTCAGTCTACGTAGCAAACCAACCGCACGAACACCATTCGCTGCAGTATAATCAATGTGCGTTTTCCAAAACAGAGAACCGTCCTATATCACGCGAAAATACTTCACTCTCTCTACTTGTGAGATGATATTGCGAAAAAACAGAGAGCAAGAAGAATAAGAAGAAGCAGTGACTAGCACGCGGCATTAAAAACCGTCCGTTCTTGTTACTGCCTCTGCCGACAAGTGCGTTTCGTTTGTCCCTAGAGTTTCCGACGTCGCGACAATATCTAGCTGATACGAGAGAGAAATATAATGGGGTTCTTTAATGTAAACGCGAGCACTGAACATATGTTAACCTTGAGACAGAGATGCATCGCATCAAGGCATCTTTCTATAACAGACAAGTATGTCTGTTATATTTGCTGATGAGAAAACCACTATCTCATCAGTGCACACATAAGTATGTACGTCATCATGAGTTAGGATGGAACTCAGTGGAATATCACACAAGACTGGAGAAAGTACTGCCCCTTGTGGCACGCCTCTTGACTGCGCGTACCTAGCCGAAGAAATACTGCTTTGGAAGCAATAAAATTCACAGTTTCTTAAGAATTCTGCAATCAATGTCTTAGGGAATTTTGGTAAGGTAATGTTCTGAAGCTGATTCAGTAATATAACATGCTCAACACTGCCATACGATTTTAGATATTTAGAGTAACTAATGCCGCATACTGCTTTTGGCCCCGTGCCAATTGAATACGGCTTTCACGTTTAATTTGAGCCTACCATATTGAGCACTGTGATCTGAAACCAATTTGTTTTGGACTCAGGATCGATCGCCCACGAAGAAATTTTATCGCACCAATATTCATGACTCTTTCAATAAATTTTACGAAATTTGAAGTTAACCTGATGAGCCTAATGCTGTCTACCACGTAACCGTCACGCGGGTTTTTAAGCAAGGGTATGACCTTGCCTGTTTTCCACTCCAACGGAAGCTATGCCCTTATGACGGAATAGTTGATGATGTTTAATAAATGATCTCGTGATTCTTTATATAAAATTTTTAAGATGGACAAAGTGATTCCATAGGGGTCCGCAGCCGCTGATGGAAAGCTTAGTAAGACATCTGATAATTCAGACTCAGAAATTTTCATGACATCTTCCTTAGTTGGTGATATTAATGGAGCTAATGGGAGTTAGGAACAAAAACGACGTTCTAGCGCTCTAGCGATTACCTTCAATGAATCCTTTATTTCTTCGGGAGACAATACTGGTGACTGCGCCTTTATTGGCAGCGGACATATTTTCTTGGCGCGCAGGAAGCTAAACAGTGCACGTTTACAATTTGATGTAGAATGAAATTATAAGTGCTGAATGTCGTACTCATCTAGATTTATCTAGATGATACCAGGTAGAAATATATATGGGGTCTTCAACACTCTCCGTCTACAAGTACCTGCCGAGAATTTGTAATCCAACTAGTTTTGAGGGCATTCATTATGTAACAGTTTCTTCAAAGCTGCCTTTCATTTGCCTGTAGTCACGCGAACAATCAGCATTCCACCAAGGAGAAGAATTCGTTTTAACTGATTAATGGGAAACTGAGACATCCACCCAAATGTAGCAATTTGCTACAATGGAAACCCAACCGGATTCCTCGAAAGAAAGCCTCGCAGTTGAAGAAAAATACGTCCTGGTCCGGGACTCGAACCCGGGACCACCGCCTTTCCGAGGCAGCCGCTATACCATCTGAGCTAACCAGGCAGCTATCAGATGGCAGGGCGAAGCCGAATTTGTCGACAACTCGAAGCAAAGGCCAGTGTTTGATGTTATAGTTCATCGGAAATCCGCTAGGTGGAGATAAGTAATTAAAGGGAAACTGAGACATCCACCCAAATGTAGCAATTTGCTACAATGGAAACCCAACCGGATTCCTCGAAAGAAAGCCTCGCAGTTGAAGAAAAATTCGTCCTGGTCCAGGACTCGAACCCGGGACCACCGCCTTTCCCGGGCAGCCGCTCTACCATCTGAGCTAACCAGGCGGCTAGCAGATGGCAGGGCGAAGTCGAATTTGCCGACAACTCGAAGCAAAGGCAAGTGTTTGATGTTATAGATCTGATTTCCCAGGAAATCCAGATTTCCCACGGGAATCAATTAAAACATAACAAATGCTCAGTGCTTTCGATTTGAGGCTAACGTCAGTCATAGAAGCCATTGAGCTTCGGAAAGAATATCGAAATTTACTGTACGCAAATTAGAAATTCAGGAGGTAGCTGGACGCATAATATTGTTACGTAGGAAGACGCAGACGAAAAGCTATATACAAGTATATTTACAAAGAATTGCGCCGCACTTGGCCAAGAAGCCACAGCCCGCAGTAGCCCCTAATCTTCGTCGTCGTCTTCACAACGCTCGCCTCTTCGTCAAGGCAAATACTGTTCCGTAGCACTACCCCCGGCGGCAAAAGCGCCGTCCCGGAGCGATTAAAGGGCGGACTCTGAAGCAGTGTAGTAGGCCTTGAGCCTACTGATGTGCACGACATCACTAGATGCCAGAGTAGACGGCGAGGTCGAACTCACAGGTTCAATTTGATACGTCACAGGCGTCACCTGGCGCAGCACGCGGTAGGGCCCAGTGTATCGCGAAAGGAGCTTCTCTGAAAGCCCGACGTGACGAGAGGGCGACCACAGGAGCACGAGCGCACCAGGCGAAAACTGTACGTCACGGTGGCGGGCGTTGTACTGACGCTGCTGAGTGGTTTGCGAGGCCGTCAGTCGAGCACGGGCAAGCTGGCGTGCATGGTCGGTGAGAGCGATGGCGTCGCGCGCATACTCGCTTGTTGAGATCGCAGCAGGAGGAAGTGCCGCATCAAGGGGCAAGGTCGGTTCGCGACCGTACAGTAAATAAAATGGAGAAAATCCAGCGGTGTCGTGCCGGGAAGAATTGTACGCAAATGTGACGTAAGAAAGGGCAATGTCCCAGTCGTGGTGGTCCTTGGAAACGTACTTGGACAGCATATCGGTAAGGGTACGGTTTAACCGCTCCGTCAGGCCATTCGTTTGAGGATGGTATGAGGTAGTCAGCTTGTGTTGAGTGGAGCAGGAACGCACAATGTCGGTGATAACTTTCGACAGGAAGTTGCGACCACGGTCAGTAAGCAGCTGTCGCGGGGCGCCATGAACCAAGATAATGTCACGCAAGAGAAAGTCCGCGACGTCAGTGGCGCAACTGGTAGGGAGAGCCCGCGTGATAGCGTATCGGGTGGCGTAATCAGTTGCGACGGCTACCCATTTGTTCCCCGAAGATGACGTGGGAAAGGGGCCGAGGAGGTCTAATCCAACCCGAAAGAACGCTTCCACAGCGACGGTGATCGGCTGGAGATGACCGGCAGGTAGCACCTGAGGTGTTTTCCGACGCTGGCAGGGATCACAGGCAGCAACATAGCGTCGGACGGAGCGAGCGAGACCAGGCCAATAGAAGCGGCGCCGGACGCGGTCGTACGTGCGCGTTACACCAAGATGGCCTGCAGTGGGTGCGTCATGCATCTCAAAGAGCACAGTCCGTCGTAGATGTTTTGGCACGACAAGAAGATCAGATCCATCAGGGACGAAGTTCCTTCGGTACACAGAATGCCGCCGTGGAGGACATATCGGCGAACGGAGGCGTCGGTAGGTGTAGAGCGCAGACGCTCGATGAGTGCTCGCAGCGATAGGTCCCGGTACTGCTCATCGGCGATGTTAGCTAAGTCAGACACAGAGAAAATACCGTTGGCGTTACTACTGTCGGCGTCATCAGGCTCGTCTACCGGGTAGCGAGACAGGCAGTCAGCATCCTTGTGTAGTCGGCCGGATTTGTAGGTAACAGTATACGAATATTCTTGGAGGCGTAAGGCCCAGCGACCAAGTCTTCCTGTAGGATCTTTCAGTGAGCATAACCAGCAAAGCGCGTGGTGGTCTGTGACAACGGAAAAGGGCCTGCCATATAAGTATGGACGGAACTTCGCAACCGCCCAAACTAGGGCCAGACACTCACGCTCAGTGATGGAATAGTTGCGCTCGGAGGGTGAAAGGAGCCTGCTGGCGTAAGCGATAACACGGTCGCTGCCGCACTGGCGTTGTGCCAGTACCGCGCCAATTCCGTGGCCGCTGGCATCAGTACGAACTTCGGTAAGCGCAGAAGGATCGAAGTGGGCCAGAACGGGAGGCGTTGTGAGGAGGTCGATTAGATGCGAGAACGCAGAGGCCTCGTTATCGCCCCACTGGAAAGGGGTGTCTTTTTTCAAAAGCTCCGTTAGTGGTCGTGCTATTGCCGCGAAATTTTTCATGAAACGGTGGAAGTACGAACAAAGGCCGACGAAGCTCCGCACATCTTTGACACACTTCGGAACAGGGAAGTGCGTAAAAGCATGGATCTTTCCTGGGTCCGGTTGCACTCCGTGCGCGTCAACGAGATGTCCAAGGACAGTAATCTGGCGACGGCCGAATTGGCACTATGATGCGTTGAGTTGTAGACCGGCTCGACGAAAAACGTCCAGGACTGCTGAGAGGCGCTCCAAGTGTGTAGCGAACGTTGGGGAGAATACTATAAAGTCGTCTAAGTAGCACAGGCACGTGGACCATTTGAAGTCATGAAGAAGGGAGTCCATCATGCGTTCAAAAGTGGCAGGAGCATTACGTAGACCGAAAGGCATCACTTTGAATTGATAAAGACCGTCGGGTGTTACAAAAGCAGTCTTCTCGCGGTCTAGATCGTCCACGGCAATCTGCCAGTAGCCGGAGCGAAGGTCAATATAGGAGAAATAGCGAGCACCGTGGAGGCAGTCAAGGGCGTCATCAATCCGAGGTAGGGGATACACGTCCTCTTTGGTAACCCTGTTCAGGTGGCGATAATCCACGCAAAAGCGCCATGAGCCATCCTTCTTTTTTACCAGTACAACAGGTGACGCCCATGGACTACACGACGGTTCAATAATGTTCTTGGCAAGCATTTTGCGAACTTCAGCGTGAATAACTTGACACTCAGCCGGGGACACTCGATACGGACGGCGATGAATAGGAGGGGCATCGCCGGTATTATAGCGATGTTTAACAGCTGTAGTTTGGGCCAAGGGACGATGGTTAAATTCAAAAATATCGCGGTAGGATAACAGAACGCGGTAGAGCTCACGAGCGTGCTCGGACGGCATGTCGGGCGCAATCATTTTCTGTAAGTCGGCAATGGCACAAGTTGCCGACTGCGATGGTAGAGGAGGATCGGCTGAATTGTCGTCTACTGCAATAGATGCTACTGAGTGATCCTCGAATGAGCAAAGCTGGGCCATAGACATCCCGCGTGGCAGCACTTGTGCCGTCAAGCCAAAATTGACCACTGGCAGGCAGACGCAATTCGCCGTAACAGATAAAAGTGTATGGGGCACTGTGATCCCGTGTGTAAGCAGGACGTCTTGCATGGGAGCCGCGATGTAGTGACCGTCGGGCACTGGTGGGGATGACACAAGTCAACGTAGGTCAGTGCCGAAGGTGGCAAGTGAACGAAGTCGACGGAACTGAGGTGACTAGGGTATGGTTCAGATAGATCCAGAACAGGCAGGTCAAGGCGGAGAGTACTGGCGCAACAGTCGATGAGAGCAGAATGCGCGGAGAGGAAGTCCAAGCCGAGGATGATGTCGTGGGGACAGTGGGCGATGACTGTGAATAGCACGATAGTGGAGCGATCGGCGAAGGAGACGCGGGCGGCACACATACCAATTACGGGGGTGTTCCGCCATCGGCGACACGGACAGCAGGCGTCGGGGGCGGGGATGTGAGTATCTTCTTCAGCCGGTTACGAAGGTCAGCACTCATTACGGATACACGCGCCCCAGTGTCTATAAGAGCAGATACAGAAACACCGTCGACTTGCACGTCAAGAAGGTTCAGATGAGTGGGCAACGTCAGTAGAGGATTTGGCGGCGTAGGGAGCAATGCAGCGTCACCTCGAGGCGCTGCATCGTCTAGTTTTCCGGCTGGGAGCGGCGTCCGAAGGGAGTCGGCGAATAGGAGCGACGGGGCTGAGGAGAGCGAGAATGTCGTCGTTGGGGCGAAGGCGAACGAGAATAGCGGCGGTTCGGCGCAGGAGAATCAGTGGCGGCATTATCGGAGCGAGCGGCATAGGGTCGAGAAGGGCCACCTGGGCGAGAGTAGGCAGTATAAGTAGACCGGGTCGGGGAACTCCAACGAGTGCGACAGTGGCGAGAAATGTGCCCGATTCTACGGCAGTGAAAACAAATGGGCTTGTAGTCAGCAGTGCGCCATTCAGATGGGTTGCGGAAACGTGGTGGGTAATAAGATTTGGGACGGGGCGTAATCGAAGAAGCCGGATGGGTATCAGGGCGATGGGCCGAGCAGACGGTGTGAAGACCCATGTTCGCGAACTCCTGGCGGACAACTGCCTGGATCAGGGAAACCGTGATTGCAGGTGCGTTGGAGGAGGTGGAGTCGAAGGCAGCCGGATAGGCGGCCTCAATCTCACGCCGAACGATCCTGGTAACATCACCAGTATTGTTGGGACGAGGAGCGTCGGCACAGGAAGATGTCGCTGGGGTGTTGGGCAGACGGGCAAACTGCTGGTCGATACGTCGGCTTTTAGGGAGTTCCAGGCGGCGACACTCTTTTATAACTGCATCCACCGTCGCCACGTTGTTGAATACGAGCAAGTTGAAGGCGTCATCGACAATGCCTTTGAGGATGTAGGAAACCTTGCCTGGCTCAGTCATGTGTGCGTCAACTTTGCGGCACAGAGCCAAGACGTCTTGGATGTATGTGACGTAGGGCTCTGTGGACGTCTGCACACGGCCGGATAAAGCCCTCTGCGCGGCAAGTTGGTGACCGTAGGGGTTGCCGAACAAGTCTCGGAGCTTTTGTTTAAGCGAATCCCAACTGGTGATCTCCTCTTCGTGTGTCCGAAACCAAACTGGAGGTGTGCCACCGAGGTAAAAGAGTGCGTTGGCGAGCATGATAGTAGGGTCCCACCGGTTATTGCGGCTGACGTGTTCGTACAGGCTGATCCAGTCGTCGACGTCTTCCCCATCTTTGCCCGAGAATACGCCAGGATCGCGGGAAGCGGGGAGAGCGATGTAGGTCGTCGAAGTGGCAGCAGGTGTCGGAGCCGGCTGAGTCGAGCTGTCGTCGGCGGGAGCCATGACGGAAGGCTCGACGTACCGTCCACTGCGAAGCTCCGTGACGAGGTACAGGGAATGTCCACCTCCACAAGATATGTTACGTAGGAAGACGCAGACGAAAAGCTATATACAAGTATATTTACAAAGAAATGCGCCGCACTTGGCCAAGAAGCCACAGGCCGCAGTAGCCTCTAACCTTCGTCGTCGTCTTCACACTGCTCGCCTCTTCGTCAAGGCAAATACTGTTCCGTAGCAATATCAAAAATGACCGGCATGTGGTCGCTATTTGTGGCATGATCAACAGTCGAGCAGGTGGACCGGAAGGTGCTTGAGCTTGCAAAAGTTAAGTCTAGGGCAGAAGCAGCCTGACCTCTAACGAAAGTAGGTAGTTCTGAATTTACATACGTAAGATTGTTGTCCTGGGACCAATCCCAGAAGCGATTGCGACTCTAATCTGTTTTTAATACCCGTGCAGTATGATGGTAGTTAACCACCAGCTAGTATATATGTTTTTTTCCGAAAGTAGTAATTGTAGTATCCAAAGCGTGCGAAAATATGCATTGGCTATCAAAATGTCCGACAGGCCGGAAGTCTTGTGTCTAGCACTAGTATTCCAAACTCAGGCGACAGGAGCTTTAAAGTTATCTTAGCCTAATGGCAAACTTTGGAAGATATCAGTTTGAGTGAAGGACCTCCTCTCGAAGATCGATCGAATTGGAAGGAAGTATAAGTTTTAAATAAAAAAAATTGTCGCAGTTTCACCCGAAAGGTGAAGCATCAATTGCGACAGCAAATTAGAAGAGAGCTATACGGAGTAGGGATAGTAAGTAGTTTTATCAGCTGTATAAACTTGGACATGTAGCAGCACCAGCAACGCGCAGAACAGTTGTTGACGCCGTCGGCGTTTCGCCCGCGTTCGCACCGAACGCGCGCGGCATTTTTATATAAATACGCATTTAGTGCCGCAGCTAAACGTCACCTCCCCTCCCTCCCGTCCCCCCACAACTTTCGCTTGACGGAAAAAGTCGCGTTTGCTCTCTATATATGGAAAGGAGGAAAGAGACGCTTAATTCTGCACCCCTTCAGGGAGCACGGCGCAGAACGCGCGTTTGCTCTCCGACGTGCGTTAGCTCCCTGTGAAAGCGCGCGTCCCTAGCGCCCTTTCACTCGCACATACAGCATCGGAAGCGCGGCGACGATTTCATTTCCGTGCTCCCTCAAGGGCTGCAGAAGATAGCGCCAACCTTTCCCTTTCCCTCAAGAACCACTTATCGACGATTTCATCGCTGTTGATGTCATACGGAACCTCACTGCGACGACGACGCCGACGGCAGAAACGCGCTTTGGAGTGTCCATATAATTGCTATCGCAATAAAATTTCTATCTGGGGTAAGCCAGGTTTCTTGCAACAAGATTATATCAGGATTTAATTGAACGCTAAGACAATGTAAATCTGTATAAGCAGCAAATATCAAATGGCCGTTCCACTGTAATACTCTCAAGGATACTATTTTAAGGATAGTATTGCAGTAGCAACAACCTTCTCCAAAATGGTCTCCTTGAAGACTTTACTGGGCGGAGACTTTTGGGGCTTATTCTGAGGGGACATAAAAGAAGCTCGTTTCAAAGGCGACCGGCTGCGTTTTTGAGTACAGTGCATACAGGTAAACGTCTGCGGACACGTGCAAGTCTAGTGTAGGTTGAAGACCAGTATTCGACAAAGACTCAGGGGTTTCCTGGTTGTTTTCGGAGGGAAACGCACCAACGTTTATCTTTAATTTCGCTGTTAGGTGGCAGTTTAGGGATGTCAGGAGTCAGTGCTAGTGTTACCTGAAGAAGAATATCAATCTGAGTGTTGACCACTTGAGACATGCATTCAGTGATTCTGACTACTAATTGCTGCATTGCCTTTGTCATTGCTTTTTCAAATACAGCATTAATTGCCTGTGAAATAGTCGCGTCTGTGAAATAAGGTTGACGTGCAGTAACGCCAGCGTACCCATGAGTCCTCTCCTTAACAGTAACAGTAGCTTCTCTCCTAGAACACCTCCTTTTGTCAATTATTTCCTAACACCTTCGTTTCTTGCACTCGAGCTGGACTGTTTGAATAGTAAGCTACGTGTGATCCACCACAAAGGCAACACTTCTCGTCTTGGGCCATACAGCCACCGTTTGAGTGACCGTCACCACATGTACAACATTGTAAACCAAGTTTACAACCGCGAGCACAATGGCCATATCGCCAGCAATGTCGGCATTGTAGGGGGTGTGGCACTTGCGGATCGACTGTGAACACTAAAGACCACGCTTTAATTTACGATGGATAAGTACTGGCAAAAGTCACAATCAATGGCTCAGTGGGGCCTCTCTTATTGTCGAGAACGCGATTTCAGCAGTAAACAGCTACCCCGCCTGCCATAGAGAGCTTCTCCAAGGTCTAAGATGGACTTAGTTGCAAGTCGACGCCACGCACGATGCCCCTTGTGCTTGCAAGATGCGGTGGTATATATGCACTGACAGGGATAGATGCAAATGAACCTTACAAATTTTCGTTGCGAAAGTACTGACATACCTTTAGTCAATGTTGACTGCAGTGTTGAAGACTCATTATGATTTTGTTGAGATATCATTGGGGGCAGTGTTGAGAGATATTGAATATTGGCCACTGAAATTTTGTTGAGACACTATTGCGCAAGTAAATGGTGAATAACTGTTGAGTTATCGTTGAAAGAACATTGTGCCTAGGTGTATCGTTGGGTAAATATTGTTGGATTACTATTGGGTTATCACTGATGCAGCATTGTAATGTTGTGACAGTTCTGTTGACCAGCTGTTGCGACATTATTGACACAGCATTGAATATACGTTGTGCCACGGTTAAGGTAGCATTGATATTTCGTAACTCGTCATTGAAATATTATTGATATTTCGTTGGGCTAGTGCGTCATTGTTCATTTAATTTTGCAACTGCTTTACTATTCACACTTACATGCCCCGATGCCTGTTCATAATTTTCCTAACACGAACAAAAGCAAAGGAGAAACTTACCTATTTCAGGTACCTTTATTTGCACCAAGGATACATGCACATGAAACATTATTGCAGTATATAAGCCACAACTCCATAGAATCTGAAAACACAGGCCTACAGCACTCTTAACAGTGTAAGTACATCTGAAATATTATACATTTGAACTCAATTAGAACAACCACTGTGGTCTTGTCTTGTTACTTATGTTTATGACTAGAAGACAAAGGGACTCAAAGGCAGCCTTTAAGCATACCATAGTAACTAACTTTGAACACATGAATTCTTGGCTTGCATTTTTACGTAAATAACAAAATAAACACCAGTGGATACCTTACAGTAAAATGTTTCATACACTCAGTAAACACTCAAAGAAGTATTTACGACTGCCTATGAGTAGGCAAAATAACAAGTAGACTGGAAACCAATGACTTCATGTAAATATATACAAAACACCTGAATCGTGTTCTTCAGAAGTAAACTTCTAAAACATTTGTGCTCTAAAAGCAGCTTACCTCCCCTGCAGAAGTCAAGAACTGGACAGTATTTAATTTCTTGTGTTAATTTTGGGCACAGAAGAGTTTATTGGTGGCATTTTCTGAATTTAGTGAGCTCATCAGTGAATTTTCTGGACTTGCACAAAGGTAATGAAAGCATTTATTTGGTCCTTCTTCACCCTACGCAGCAACTAAGTGGTACCGTGGTCAACAAAGAGTTAATGCAAGGCTAATAATAGTTTCATTGATATAATAAAGTGACATAAAATACTTTTTTAGCAGAGACAACTGTAGTAACACACAGCTAACACAATTCCCAACAGTGAAATAAATGGTCACCTGCATCATCAAAGAGCCCAGAACGACTCATTATAAAACATGAGAAAAGGTTCGAATGACTTGACAGCCACATTGGTGAGCTAGTGAAAAACGCAAATAAATGCATATACAAAACACCACTTACCTCACTTGCGCACGTAAAATATAAAACTCCACCGAAGTTTTGCTGCAAGAGATATATAAATGTTGCGACAAAGCAGTAACAGAAAGACGGAGGGAGCTAGAGGCCCCATTTTGAAAAAACAAATTCTATCGAAAACAAGATACATGCATCTGACAGAAAACGTATTTCCAAGCTAAATACTACAAAAACTGTACGGCAACGTTAAGAACAAACAAGATGACAACCTATACCATTTTTGCAAAACTGTATAGTGGAAATACCTTCATGTATCTGAATTTTACGGATACCTCGGCAGTTTGGTGTACGTACATACTTTTCAAACAGCTCAAACAGAGATGAGAACAATGAAATAAGGTAGGAACACAGACTGATTCGACTAGAAGTTAATTCGTGAAGACAAAGATATTAAGCACACTGGCCAACCTGACAAAGAAATAGCCGTGTATGTGTGGCGGACAAAAAAAGATTGAAAGACATGTTTTGTAGAATAAATTTGCAGCTAGGTCAACAAAAAACGCAAAAACTGAAAGATTTCTCCTATAAGAGCGACCACCTAACAAGGAAGGCTCTTTTAAAAACAGCAACTTTTTCCCACTAAGAGCAACAAATAGCTTGGTTATGCATTTGTCTTCTTTGCGATCAATAAATAAGGCTTCCATAATTCCTCTTGTGTTCTGGTCTTTGTGATGAAACAATTGTTCGTGCTGTCCCTTACAGCAGAAAAAATACATTTTTGTTTTTCGCAAAGACCAGAACGCCAGAGGAATTACGGAAGCATTATTTATTAATCATGAAAGAAACAACTGCATAAGCAAACCATCTGTTGCCCTTTGTGGGAAGAGTTTCGGTTATTAAAATAGCATTTCTCGTTATGCAGTATCCCTTTTAAGACAAATCTTTCAGTTTTCGTTTTTGACGCACGCTTATTCCACATGACATGGCTTTTCATCCACTTTTTTTCTTGTCGCAGCTGGATGTTTCTGCGCACGTCTTGTCTGTGCACGTCTTGTCTGCCCCATCTTTGTGCGTGTGGGTTAGCGCCGCTAAGAAAGTTTGCCATGGCTATTCCTGCCATGCCTGCATTGGTTCTCATCTTTGGCAAGTTGGCCAATGTGTATAAAACCTGTCTTCAAGAATAAACTTCTAGTTGAGTCGGTGCCCTTGTGTCTTCCTACCTATTTCATTGTCCTCGTCTGTCTGCGCTGCTGCTTTAAGTACGCACGTATCTTTTGGTTAGGCTGATAAACATGCTCACAAGAAAAAGGAACTACCTCCACTCAAAAGGTGGCCCATTCTTTACAACTAAAAGGTAGAGCAAATTGAAAGTAAGACTTCAGAGCGTCCATGCGGCAGCCGTCCCACCACAGAGCACCACAAAAAATAGGTAAAATCCCACTTGACGCAGAGTGGCAACAGAGATGCGAGCTTCCTCGTGAATGAGCCACAGATCAATGGTTGTCTTTTGCGAGAAACTACGCCAAGTTCTTCTTGACGAACGACACGTTAACACCCGGGTATTTTCTGCATGTGTAACCTGTGTAGAAGGGAATGCAGACAGAAAGTGAGATTATGCAGATTAAGAATCTGCCACACACTATAAACAACTACGCACTAAATAGTAGTACACACTATACTGGCAAGTTAAAATGTGCGTCTCTCTACGAGGGCCGTCGCGAAAATGAAGAAATAGGTTGTTACAGTAAACGTTGCCAAAGATAGGCACAGTGATGTTAATGTTTCACACCAGTGAAATATATTCCCGGCTCTCACAAAACGAAAGTCCATGCTATAGTGCACAGTCGACACCAAGTAGCAGTCCGAATCTTTGGGAGCAGCAGGGCAGACATAAAAATTCGCCGAGAACGATGCGAACGCGAGCGTGCTAGTGAGAACCGGCACCGCTTTTTTCAAGCTTAGTATCCGCGGCCGCGCGGCTAAGACCATTCCGCGCGATTTGTGTGCAGCGCGTCGCGTACGCGTCCTGTGCGCATTGCACGCTTGCGTCTGTGCAGTGAGCATTCTTTATGCAGGCGCATTTCCTCGCCGCGCAAGCGGTGCTCGAGTGCGGCGCTTAGCTTGAGGCGCCGATGAGCCGTCTGGAGTTCGTTTCGTTTCTTTCAAGCAACGCACATTCGAATCGGCCCACCTCAAAGAGGCTAACCAACCAAGCATTGGCCCACTTGACAAAAATGACAAGCCATGCATGCGTGGCAGAAACAGCCAGGTATGACAAGAAAAAACGAAATCACTTACCTATGTGCAGAAGTTAGGCTGCGGCGTTGTTCGCCTTGCTTCCATGATGAATACTGCTGCGCAACTCGTCAAAACTGCCACGCTCGCACATCAGCCGAAAACCAGTAGCGGCGTCAGCCAACGACTTCAACGGGAAAACATCCCACTAATCATCATAGAGCAATTTCACTAAAACGTGCATCATGATGTCCAAAAACAAAAGTAAAATACTTCCACCAAAGTGCGCGACGCGCGAACCACCACACAAGTGTAACCAAGTAACTGACTCAAAAACCGTTCACAGCGTCACTATCGCATTCACGTAAGAAAACCGATCCAACAAAAAAATAGCCACTAAATATCCATCAGTAATTACTGATCATTTTTTTCATACGAAACATCATAAATTTTTGAAGGACAACCTAATTTGTAGCATAAACAATAAATAACACGACCAACAAAATTACGACTACGAAACTAATGGCACAGTATGGGTTCTGTTGCCAAAGACTGCTCAGAACAAAGTCATGCACGCGCACACACACTCGAACAGTTTGGCGTTCATTGCGTCACCTAGGAGTTAAAGTTATTACTAATCTTGTTATTTTTACGAACAATACCTTTTTTCAATAGTTTGCAGACTTTTGCAGATGTCGCGGTGAGAAGAAACGCATAATGTTAGCCCTTAGCTTTTGTTTTAATTTTTCATTTTCCTTTGGCCTTTGTTTGTTTCACTGAATATATGAGACCTGCCGGCTTGGGAAACGGCCGTTCGGCGAGGCTTCCATGGCAAGAATTTTATCGCATGCTTCTTCCAAGGCGAGTGTCAAGAGCAGCCGCTGAATCAGCGATTAGGTGTCGTACAGTACAGCCGTTGGAAAAACAAATATTAACAGCAAAGCTGTTTAAGCCACTCGTAATTTGTGGTTGGTGGTGTGTACAAAAAACTACCAAGAAATAAAAGAGAACACACTTTCTTGCACAGGCGGGATTCGAACCCGCGTACCACCGGTCCCAAGGCGAGCGTCGTAACCACAAGGCTATGCAGTCTTTTTTTTTTCTTTCTTTATTGTCTCATTTGCAAAATGCACTGATTTATCAACACCCGAGTTCAAAGAACTAGCACGTGAAAAGCATTTGTAACATTTACCAACCAGCGTGATTGCAATCACATCAAAACTCTCTTAATCTTGTCAAGGGTTCTAACCTCGACAACCATTCAGGGGGGCATTCAAGCGCGTCCTGCACCTCCAGAAAGGCGTTTACATTCTCTCGGAAGTACGTTAACGCAGGTCGTGCGTCTGGGTCACAGTAATACCCAGCCATTCTGGAGCGCCAGAGGCTGTGAAGGCAAAGGAGCATTACCAGATCAAAAGAAAGCTCATCGTCGTTTTCTATTCCTAGATATCTGATACCGTGGGGATCTAGAGGGAGTTCTTTTTTAACTGTCCTTTGCAAAACATCCTAAAATAACACTGCTTCTCAACAATGCAGGAAAGCGTGGTCAGTTGTCTCGGGTTGTTTACAGATTAAGTAATGTGTTCCCTACGATACGAAAAAAGCTGTTTCTTTCGAAACTGTCTTTACTAAAAGCGTTCCTGTGTGAATTTTGAAAAAAAAAAGTTTTTACCTCTGGTGGAATTTGCATACACTTTACCCTTTTTAATACATTCTGGCCCTGGATACCTCTGTAAAGGAATTTATATAAAGGAACAGGACATTCAGTATCGCACAGATCCCTGTACAGCGTTCTTCTTTGGACATAACTCAGATAATCTTTTGAAAAACGTACGCTTAGGTAGCGTACAATAGAGACAACCTCCCTAAAATACCCCGTAAGCGTTCCAGGAATGCTGTTTGTGGCAACAATGAAATCTGGTAGCGCTTTTCTCATTCTCATCTAACACACAGTGCGCCAGAAAGGGTCCCTGACATCCCGAAAAAAATATAAATCTGTTTACGAGTTGACGCACGAAGAGGTGTCCCAGACCAACCCCCCCCCCCCCCCCCCCCATCTTTGACGCGCCTGCACAGGTTCGTCTGAATACACCTCTCCCAACGCGAGGCCCACACAAACACGGTAAGTGTGCGGTGAAATTTGTTTAACCAAGAACTATATAACACCTGCATTGCGTACCAAATCATACTGATAAAGAACAAATTACACACTGTTGCTCTGGTGAAGATGGATAGATAGCCATTTTCCATCGGTCCATCTTCTCACGCATCTCTTCGACTTGTTGTTGCCTGTACCGATCATTATCCTTGCAAAATTGAAGCGGCACACCGAGATATATTACCGGAGTTGTTTCCCGCCTAATGTTGGCAAAAGCGTGTGGTGTCGAAGTCCATTCTCCGTGACAGAACTCCAGGCACTTTCCCCAATTGACAGGACTTCCACAGATGTCACTAAAATTTTTAATCACTCTAACTGCTTCAATAAAACTTTCTTTGTTGTCACAGAAAAGAGCTACGTCGTCTGCATATGCCAAGAGTTTCACTTCTGATGCATGCAGGCGAAAACCTCGAATGAAATCATTCTGCAATATGGAGCGACACAGTGTTTCAATATAGACACAAAAGAGGGCTGAGAGGACAACCATGGATTACTGAATGCTGCACACGCATTGACTTTCCTACCGTCTTGTTCACAATTAACTGTGTGGAGCAGTTCTGGTACGCCATGGCTACACCTTGTCTGATAACAGTGCCCACATTGATGTATTCCAGTATAGATAACAAAAATTGGGGGACGTTTAAGCTTCGCCTTTAGGAGTAGAACGCGATAGCGTTATGCGGACCCGTTCGCATCGCAACGCGCGGCTGTAGGTCTGGTAGAAATGCTGGAAAAGGGGTTTGTGTTTGAGTTTCCTCGTAGCAGAATTAGGTTTTCTCGTACATTCAAATTGCGATCCGACGCCGATTGGTAAACAATCCGACGCCGAATCCAACGCCGAATAGTAAAATCGTACTTTACCATTTTCGTGACGAATTTCACTGTGAGAAATTAAATTTTTGTTCACCAACACCTTGCACCATGTGGAGGGCCCGCGCGGTCGGGTTGGTTGGGGATGATTTTCTGCGCCGCCTGCATCGCACGCCGACGCCGGTTGCCGACGCCGGATTTCCTGCGACACGGAGCCCTTAACGCTATTGCCTTAAAATATCATGCGAAACACAGTCGAATGCTTTTTCGAGGTCTATCAAGAGAACCGCGACACAAACCTGCATAGCGCCACAGCACTACAGAACGCATCTAGCCTTATGAATGTTGTTTAGAATTGAACGACCCTTTATCCCACAAGTTTGATGGTCGCCCACAATTTCGGGCATATGAATCTCCAGCCTGGCTGCTAAGATCTTCATTAAGATCTTATGGTCGACCTTTGTCAATGAGATGGGTCTGTATGACGTGGGCAACCTTAGTTTTCCCGTTTGACCTGTTTTTGGTATGAGGACTGTATGAGATGTGCTATACGACGGCGGCAGCACATTAAGCTCATACGCCCTATTAAAGACTGCGGCAAGGACTGTGGTGATTTCTTTTTAAAAGCTTTGTAAAAAGATGCACTCAACCGGTCAGGTCCGGGTGATTTACCCATATTTGTGTTATCTATAGCTCTATAAATTTCTTCCTCTGATATCGGCTGCTCCAATCTTACATATATTTCATCGTCCAGCTGTGGCATGACACCCAAAAAGCATTAAACTTATCCACGTCCACATTTCGGAGCAAAAACAGCGTTTGGTAATGCTGAACAAAAACATCTGCTATGCTAAAGTTATCAGTTATCAAATTACCGTTCCACTCAATCTCCTAAATTTGATTTCGACTGACGTATGCGTTTCCTAACCTTAACGCCCTTTTCCTTGGCACTTCCCCAGAGGTTAGTGCTTCCGCCCTCGCCGTCACGATTGCACCACGGTATTTCTCCTGTTCTATTACTTGGAGCTTCAGTTTAATTTTTTGCACATCATCTTTAATTACACCAGGCGTTCTAATTTCAAGTGCAATCAATTTCTTGAGCATTGTTCTTATTGTGCTTTCATTCATTCTTTCTTCGTATCTTATGCAGCTTGACCTTTCGAGAGCCTTCATTTTATTTATGTACTGTTTGAACCATTCCCACTGTTCTCCCAAATTGTTTGAATATCCAAAGTTTATTTCACTTATTTTATTTTTACTCTACCAATGAAAGTTTTGTCCCTTATGAGCTTCGCATTAATTTTCTATAAATCCTAATTAAAACTGCAGCTTTGTTTTTTTCGCACCTATCAGGCATTTAACAAGACAGTTGTCTGAAAACGACATTGGTGCCACGTCGTCAGTATTACACTTCGGAATCACGTCCAATGAAACGTCAGTTCGGTCGAGGCGAGCATGGCTAGTGCCCTGAAAGTGCGTATACCCCACGCCATGATCCGTCTGTAGAAATTTAGCCACGTCATCCAAGTCATATTCCTTTATTAGGTTTGTTAATAAATATGTGATTTTGTCTCTGAAAGCACTCCGGCTCGTTTTTTTCGCGCCCATTCAAAACGCAATTAAAACCTCCCATTAAAACAACGCGCTTCTATGGACTCAAGTACTGCTTAACATTCGCGAAGAAATTTTCTCTCGCGTCAACTTTGTTTGGGGCGCAAGCACAGAAAATCCGACATTCCTTATCGCATAACAAAAAATCAAATAAAATCAGCCTTCCTGTTGGAGACGAAACAGTTTCCTGCGTAACCAGTCCCGACAGTTTTTTAACAAAAAGCACACATCCAGCTGCCACACCATTTGCATGGCTGACTACGGCGTAATAGCCTGACGTGAAACGCTGCACAATGCTCGCGGTATCTTTCTTCCCCTGCTATTTTTGTTTCCTGCATGGCTAACACGAGGAAGTGACATGGGGCGCGCGGGCCGAGCGTTTCAAAGAGCTGGCTGGCTTTGGAACGAGAGACGTGTGCGTGCGCTCGTGGCCTGAAGATTAGAGCACCGAGCTGCTGTGCTCAACGGCCACCGTTCGATGCCACCGTCGGTCACACATTGTTTTCTTTTTATGAAAGCGAGCCGAAAGAAGAACCTACCTACCGCAAAGTGACAGAATGATGAAAATAATGCTTCTTAATAAAGGTTTTCAAATGTCACCTTCATACGCGAGTCCTAATTATTATATGCTGGACTCAACTGCTACACAACATTAAAAGAACTACGAAAATCAGCACATATTGCTCAACGAATTATTTATGGAGATCTCAATGGTAATATCATTGTGCAACTGTTGGGTGATCTCAATGCCTTTTCAAATCTTGTTGAAGGTCTGCTGATTCAACAATTACCCAAAGGTATATCAATGGTAAATCAACAGTCATTTTTGTACGGGTATGAATACTTCAGTTATGTGCAAATTCTCGAGCACTCATCACGCCGACTGCAGATGACCCTGACCCAGTTGACCCCGAGTATTCAGCAATCCTGAACTACCACAGAGGGAGTCGCTTGCGATATCCCCCACCCAATCGAATACTAAAGACGGAGGATGCCGCTGCCTGGCGTAGGTTCCAGACAGGCACTTACACGAACCTAGACATATTACATCGCCTGCACCCCACAGCCTACAGGGACGAATGCCCGTGCTACGGGGCCACACCAACCCTATACCAGATTACGTGGGAGTGTACGCTACACAACATAGAACACCATGACACGAATACCACGAGGGAGCAATGGGAGGCACTGCTGTCCAGCTCGGCCCTCGACGACCAGCTCAAGCTGATCCAGAGAGCAGAGAAGATGGCAAGAGCCAGCGGAGCCGTGGACTAGGGGCCCCGACCATTAGCGATGCCCCATTGGGGCAAGACAAAACTATCTTTGAATTAAAGTTTATCTATCTATCGATGAATACTTCAGCAGGTCCGCTACTACACGCCTGGTCTGGTGAGGTGCACAATATTTCACCTCGACCGTACTGCCGGACATTACTGATTCTCTGGTAGTTGGGAGTCACAGCATGTAGATGTTCTTGGATAGCTTTAGGGTTGTTCAACCTGATAGAGTGCCCATCCAAGGGCACCAAAGCTACGGGCATGCTGATCACACCGCTGCGGAGAAAGAGGTCTAGAGGTAGATCATTACTTTGTAGAGACGCTGACCAAGGGGAACTCCCTTGTCTAGGAAAATTCTTGGACATCAGGGCAGCCTCAAATGTAGCACAATAAAGCAATGGGGCTGCTTCAACCTAGCTGTTCTATTCTGCCCTTCATGTCTCGCACTCCCAGCGTCCGAGCTCCGTTACCGCTCTGCGTCATTACACTGTATATATATGAACGAGAAGAAAGGAAACCGAGGGACGCATTTTTCATTAGCCATATTATAAGAAACCAGCAAACAATGGCAGCAAGGACAACATATAGCTGAAATAAAGACAGCATAAATAAATGGAAATAAAAGTGGATGAATAAAATCGCAGTTTCGCCATAAAGGCGAAGCATTGATTGCGATAGCAACGTAGTGGACAGCTGTACGAAGTAAGGATAGCAGTTTTATCGGCCGTATAAACTTGCAAACATTCGCTTACTGAATAAATTAACAAGCATGGTGTCACGCGTGCACAATCAAACATAAGCGCACCTCATGCACTCAATGACTGCGTACACTCACTGTCAAAACGCTGGAGTGAAGAAGCGCGGCAGCAGGAGCGAGCCAATTGACCTTCCTGCTGCCTTTCGCTCCAACGCGAACTAAGCGGCGAGAGCACAGCGCACTCGAAGCTATCAGCACTCGACGCACTCAGTCCCCATCGCAGATCACTTTCATGCAAGGGCCCGCACGGCCGCGTCATCCGTAGCTGCCGCCGAAGTAGAACGCACCTCTCCCTCCCCTCCCTTCGGGGCTCTACTGAAAAACCCCCGTATTCCCCATAACTCCTATATCCAATAAGATCATATGACATATACAAAAAACAGGTTTTCGTATAGGATCCTATATGTTTGATATCGGATTCTTGGATATGGAGGTTATGGGGCATATGAATTTTTCAATAGGGTTGCGCGCGAAGGAACACACCGCGCTTCCTCCCCGCTTTCCACCCTTGCGAACGCGAGATTAAGCCACCATCGTCAGCTCACCCTCGCACGTTTTCACTCGCACATGCAGCATACGACGCGGGGCGATGTTATCGGCCTTAGAGATTATACAGAACTTCACGGCGACGGCATAAATGCGCCTGGAGTGCCCATGTAATTGCCAGCGCAATAAAATGAAAAATAACAAAAGGAATCATGACGTGATGTCACACTTAAACGCTAGGTTGAAAATAAAAGTTTAAAAAACAACGTTTGAACTCATGCTCTCACAAAAATAATGTTCGATAGCGTCCACAATATTCATACTTTGAGGCAACGTTGCATGAAGAAAAATGTTCTGCACAGCACACGATACCTTGTTTGCAATTCCTGGAGGTCGCGATTCAAGTATGACTCCCGTATTCTCAAACAATCCTTGATTTGCTCTTTCTCCACTACACCGAGTTCAAGACAGCACCGCCTCTCGGCATAAGAATACGCTAGCTACCCTTCTCGTAAATTGCCTTGGAACGTCAGCAATGCGCAGTGACGTCTGCAGAGCCGGACGTAACGCGAGCTATGGTAGTGCTCGATCGCTCTTTTTATGCACTTGTGCAATGTACGCTGCGCTCCGCATCGTGTTGCCGCCGCCACGGTGACACTATGGATGTACTTGTTTGTGTTTTTCAAATCGTAAACATAAACAGAACTCACCCCGACTTACTCACGCAATATCCCCGCAGGGGCGTCTGCGTCAGCAGGCGTTTGGTGTGTTGCGACACCACGAAGCCGAGCACATGAGGGTTGGACCCTTCGGCGTGTAGCCGTGCGCGGCTTAGCCGTGTCTGGGGAAAGGGGGATCCTGGGGGTTGAGCCGATGCCGGGTGTTCGGACCTTTATAGCCCCCTGGCGGAGGCAACACACCTCTTCGGCCTCTGCTTCACATAGACGGCACCTCCAGACTGACCCACCTGGAGGAAATCGGCAGTCTTCTTTTCCTGTCTCTCTCTCACACTTCTTGGTCTTTCCTGTCTTCTGCTCTCTTCCATTTACTTCCTTTTTTCGTTAGCGGCAAGGGTTAACCCTGTGTGGCTATCCTACCTTGGGTACACCATATTTGGTTATAGTAGCGGCATACAACTGGCGTCGTGCAGACTAGTGTACAAGCTCTGCCGCGTCCTCTCGTTGGGCTCCGTGGTGGGCGTTCGGCACTGTTGCCGAACATACACATCTTCTTATGGCAGCGCGAACCTCTGTTGTCTATGATCGGTCTCTGAAAAGAGGCCGCACCGAAGCCACGTTCCAGTTCTCCTTTCGGAGCAATGCCCCAACATTCCCCAAATACCATGTAGTGCATAGTGAAAATAACACACCCGTAAGAAAGCTTTCTTCATTTCTGGTGGCCAAGTTCCTGAAAGACAAAATTGGATCAACATACAAAGCCTCAAAAATGTCTAGCGGGGACCTCCTCCTAGAACTAAATGAAAAAGATCAATTGCAAAAGTTTACGGAACTTACCAGCATTGGCGATGCGACAGTCACAATTTCAGCCCACAGAACACTAAATACAAGCAGGGGTGTGATATCCTAGGAGGACTTCCTTGGCTTGAGCGTTGTGGTACTGCTGGAAGGTTTCCAGGAACAAAACGGGACTAAAGTCCAAAGAATTGTCATCCGCAGAAATGATAAACAAACTCCGACAAAACATGTTATATTTACCTTTGGAACAACCGAAATGCCTACCTCTCTGAATGCAGGATACGTAAAAGTAAATGTCACAGCATATATCCCCAGCCCCAGACAATGTTTCAAGTGTCAAAGGTTTGGACATGCTTCACACGCATGTCGAGGACAAACAACTTGTGCTAAATGCAGCTCCAATGATCACCAATCTGACAATTTCACTTCTTCTCTACACTGTGTAAACTGCAAAGGGGACCATCCAGCTTACTCGCGGTCAAGCCCTTGCTGCAAAAAAGAAAAGGAAGTAATTGCACTAACTGTGAAAGAAAAATCTCGTTCTATGAAGCAAGAAAGCGATTGTCTTACCTTTCGAGAAGAAGTTATGCCGATGTGACGCAGGTTGGGGCAGCGTCACAGAGGCCTCGGGAGTCCTGCGAGCCCACGCACAGTGCTCCTGCCCCCGTGGTGGAAGCTGTCAGTGCTGCGCCATCCTCTTCCAAGGGCCAGTTCCGCTGGGCCCTAAAATCAATTGAACCCCAAGGTCCGAGACACGTGTCCCGGCGCCCAACTCTCGGTCCTCCAGCGCCTCAGGGAGAGCGATGGAGGTGGACGCAAAAACCCTGGTGTCGTCGACGCCGAAGGACAAGTGCTCTCTCGAGCACGCAAAGAGGGACAAAGTCCCAATAACCATGCTAATTATGAAAGTGATAGCCTAAAGGTTGTCGCCCCTTATTATTAGCCTTCGGTACATCTATGTGATCTAACATCTTATATCTTATTCAATCGTAATGCCATTTTTCACCTTTCAGCTTTAAAATGGCTTTTATAACCCACTGGAAATGCAGAATACTTTTACGCAACTTAGGTGACATCAAAGAAATGCTAAGAAATTTCTCTCATGTGGTCTTGTGCTTGCAGGAAACAAAGCTAGGCGAAAAACATAAGATTTTTTTAAAAGGCTTCACTGTGGTACGACGCGACCATACCCAGGCTAGCCGGCTTTCGGGTGATGTAGCCATTGTTCGCAGCTAGAGAAGTTTCCATTCACAGTCACATAGAAACCGTTGCTGTCACTATTTTAGCGCACAAAACCATCACCATTTGTTTGATATACATTCCACCACAATCACATTTTACAGTAAGAAACCTAGAGCTAATTTTAAACCAGCTACCTGAACCTTTTTAATCGCGGGTGATTTTCACGCACATAACACGTTATGGGGTAGTAAACAAACGACACCAGGGGACAAACACTTGATTATTTTATCCTAGCAAATGACGTATGCCGTTTAAACAGCGATGCTGCAACGTACTGCTCTCCAAGCACAGGAGCTATGAGCTGTCTGGATCTGGCACTGTGCTCTCCGTCTCTCTATAGCGATTTCCAATGGAGTATTATAGGTAATCCTTACGGTAGTGACCATAAGCTTGCAATTATAAAACCAACTTCCAAGCTACCTATCCTACCTTCTAGACCACCCTGTTGGAAACTTCACCTTGCAAATTGGCCTCTCTTCACCAAAAAAGCTAGTCTAGATAAAGTGATATTAGATGACCTAAGCATAGACGAAGCGAATGGGAGGATTACTTACTTGCATAGTTGCTGTGGCGGGAGAGGCTATTCCCCAATCTTCTGGATTCTTGAGGAAAAAACTAAAACCCTGGTGGACGAGCGAATGCACAGAAGCTAAAAAATTCAAAACAAAGCGTTGGGTATCTTCCGAATGTACCCAACCCAAGATAATCTGACAGCATTAAAAAAACGAAAGCAAAGGCGAGGTATATCCGTAGGCAAGCAAAACGAAATTCACGAAAAATTATATCTCATCGATTAACAGTTCGATAACATCCAAGAGAATGTGGGACCAGGTTCGCAAGTTTAGGGGCGACTATGCTCCCTACACGATCCCCGTACTCTCCTCTCCAGGCACGCAAACAAGTCTACAGGAACAAGCAAACATATTAGGCCAGCACTTCTACACCATGCCTAGTTCAGCAAACTATTCCGCAACATTCCTTAAACAAAAACAGTCCGCAAAAAAACAAAAAACTTCCGACAACGGGAAGTTCAGACAGACCGTTTAATGTCCCTTTAACGCTCCATGAAATAAACAGAGTGATCTGTTCGGGTAAGAAAACAGCACCGGGTCCTGACAAAACACATTACAATATGCTGGCCCGCCTGTCCCAGGAAGCGGTGGAGGCCTTGTTGCGTTTTTTCAACATGATCTGGGAAACGGGTAAAATGCCTGCAGAGTGGAAAAAGGCCGTTATTGTTCCCTTCCTAAAAGCGAGAAAGTCTCCAAATACTCCCAGCAGCTATAGACCTATGGCGCTAAAAAGTTGTCTCGCAAAATCATACGAAAGCATCATAAATATAAGGCTAACATACGTTCTTGAAACAGATAACTTACTAGAAATTCACTAGTGTGGTTACAAGAAAGGCTGCTCAACAACTGAACATCCTGTTCGTGTTGAACATACCATACGTGAGGCATTCCTTTACAAACAGCACTGCCTAGCGGTGGTTTTAGACCTGGAAAAAGCTTACGACACCACATGGAGGTATGGCATTTTACAAGATCTAGCAACACTAAGAATACGCGGCAGGATGCTGAACTGTCTCGCCAATTTTCTGTCAAACCGAACATTTCAAGTCCGTCTGGGGGCAACACTGTCTCAAGTCTTCGTCCAAGAAAATGGCGTCCCACAGGGTTGGGTATTAAGCACTACTCTTTTGTGGTGAAGATGAATTTCATAAATTGGTTATACCGTCCAACATTATGCACTCTCTATACATCTACGACCTTCAAATTGCATGCCGTGCCTCGGGTATGTCTACATGCGAAAGGCAAACCCAGATAACAATAAACAAGTTGAAGCAATGGGCCGATAAAAATGGATTTCGTTTTTCAATACAAAAAAACTGTGGCAGTTGTGTTTTCACAAAAAAGGGGGTTACACCCGGACCGAGTTCTCAAAATAAATCAAAGCCCATTGCCGGTTAAGCACGAACAAAAGTTCTTAGTAATAATTTTTGATAGTAAACTAAATTTCATCGCCCACATTAACAGCGTAAAAGCTAAGGCAAATAAAGTGCTTAACATCCTGAAGGTCCTATCATGTAAGCACTTGGGCGCCGACCAAACGTGCCTGTTACGGATTTATCGCTCTGTCGTGCGCAGCATTCTTGACTACGGTTGCATAGTTTACGGGTCAGCAAGGCAGTCGTACATCAAACGTCTTGATCCCACACACAACCATAGACTGCGCTCAGCAACTGGCGCGTACAGGACCTCCCCAATAGAAAGCCTGTATGCCGACAGTAACGAACCCTGTTTGGAGCACCGAAGAGCTTTGCTCACAATTTCATACGTGCTTAGAATCATAGCTCAACCAAATCATATATGCCACACTCTCGTTACTTACACCACTAACAGAATACATTATGCCAACAAATCACACAGCGTGAGACCACTTATCCTTCAATTTGAAGTTATGTGCCAAAACTACAATGTTCCAATCGAAGCTCTCAAGGTCGCTGAAACACCGAACAGACTGCCCCCTTGGTATGATTTCGGACATTTTTGTGATTTTACTCTGACATACCACAAGAAAAAAGAAACACCGCTTGAACACATAATGCAAGATTTCTCAGAATTCCCCACAGGGGCGTCTGCGTCAGCAGGCGTTTGGTGTGTTGCGACACCACGGACCCGAGCACACGAGGGTCAGACCCTCCCGCGTCTAAACTTGTGCGGCTTAGCCATGTCCGGGGAAAAGGGGATCCTGGGGGTTGAGCCAACGCCGACTGTTTGCACCTTTAAGGCCCCTCGGTGGAAGCAACACACCCCTTTGGCCTCGGCTTCACGTAGACGGCACCCCCGGACTGACCCACCCGGGGGAAATCGGTATTTGCCTTTTCGTATCCTCCTCTCCTATCTGCGCCTTTCTCTCTTCTTTTCAATCTTTCCTGTCTTCTCCTCTCCTATTTATTTCCGACTTTCCAGGCAGCCAGGGTTAACCTTGTGTGTTATGACCACCCTTGGTTATACGTATTTGGTTATAGTAGTTGCGTACAGCTGGCGTTTGCTGGACCTGGCTTTTCCAGGTTCTGCAGCGTCCCCTCGTTGGGCTCCATGGTGGGTGGCTGGCGTCGCTGCCGAAAATGTGCCAATATGTATGAATGAACCATTCCCCCCACTCCCTGATCGCCGTCTGAAACGAGGGCGCACCGATGAAGTCTTCCAATTTTTTGGTCGCCAAAGAGAAACTTTTCCCCGATTTCATGTAATTTAATCAGAAAAAAAACAGACAAATCATTACGAACAATCTCACCTTTCCTTGTGTCAAAGACTTTAACTGATATTTTTGGACCAGGCTATAAAGCATCCAGGATGGCAAGCGGGGATCTCCTCTTGGAACTCCGTGATCTCAAACAATACGAGAAACTGCCCAATCTAGTGTCATTTGGAGATGCCCAAATAACAGTAACCCCACATCGTACTACGAACACCATCCGTGGCGTTGTCTCAGATGATGATCTGCTGCAGGTGTGTGAGGCTCAACTCCTTGAGGGTTTCAGTGACCAGAATGTCATCAATGTTAAACGGATTAAAATGAGGCAAGACGGCAAAGAACTCCAGACCAAGCATCTAATACCTACTTTCAACTCAAGTGTTCTGCCCGAGTCCATCGAGGCCGGGTACATCAAGCTTCGTGTTAGGCCATACGTGCCAAATCCCCTTCGTTGCTTCAAATGCCAGCGTTTCGGCCACAGTTCCCAGAACTGCCGAGGCCGACAGACATGTGCTAAATGTAGTTCCGGTGACCATGCCTCTGAAACATGCGAAAACACTCCACACTGCGTCAACTGTGATGGCGAGCATGCCGCATTCTCACGGTCATGTCCGTCTTGGAAGAAAGAAAAAGAAATAGTCACGATCAAAGTAAAGGAAAACTGAACTTTCAAGGAGGCACGCAGGCGGGTATCGTACCTGCCAAAATGCAGCTTTGCCGAAGTGGCGCGTCAGGGTGCAGCGCCACATCGGCCCCCGGTGGCTGTCTGGCAGACGCGCAGTGGGCCGGCGGTGACGCCATCCGCCCCCTCGGCGGGTGCAGCCAGCACTGCTCCGCCATCTCAGAAGGAGCCATCGACCTCCGGGCTGGTGGCCTCCAAGGTCTCGTCCCTCGAGACGAGGCCTTCACGTCAAACTAACCGTTCGCAAGAGCGCGTGTCCAGCGCCTCGTAAGAGGCGATGGACACAACAACCGGCCAGACGGCGCCACCAGCGCCTAAGGAGTGGTGGGAATCTCTTGTCCGCTCCAGAAAAGAGAAACCTCGCTTCACGGCGCCTGGAAAGGGCACCGTGAGCTAGTCTTCATCTTCTGAACACACAGCCCAAACACTTTCTTCATTATGGAGACACAAATACTACAATGGAATGTTGAAGGACTTATTCACACCCTCGACGATATAAGAGAACTCCTACACAAACATAATCCTAAGTTGTTGTGTGTTCAAGAGGCACATCTGAAACCTACAAACACAAACTTCTTTCTTCAATACACCTTCTTTCGAAACGATCGCGATGAGGCTAACGTCTCGTCCGGCGGTGTAGCAATAGCAGCAGATAAGTCTGTAGCTTGCCAACAGGTATCCCTCCAGAATCCATTTGAGGCAGTGTCAGTTCGGGCCATTCTATTTAACAGACAAGTAACTGTCTGTTCTATTTATATACCCCCAATCATCGCCTTGAAAAAACATACTTTTATAACCTCATTGACCAGCTTCCCGAACCTTACATTCTCGTGGGAGATTTTAACGCTCACAACACGTTGTGGGGAGACTCGCGATGTGACGCGAGAGGTCGTCTCATTCAAAATATTCTTCTGACCTCTGGTGACTGCCTTTTTAATAAGAAAGAGCCGACCTACTATAACATCCAACATGATTCGTATTCATCGATAGATCTAGCAATTGGACCTGCCTCTCTTCTGCCTGACCTCGAATGGAATGTCACTCACAATCCTTTTGGAAGTGACCACTTCCCCGTAACTCTAAACTTAATAACGCAGCATGATAACCCTCCCAGTATTCCTCGATGGAAATTAGCATCGGCTGACTGGGAGCATTTTAAAGAATCAACTTATTTACCACGAGATTTTATAAACAATTTTAGTATCACCGATGCTGTTGCATATTTTAATGCTTTTATTATTGATGCTGCTGAAAAGTGTATTCCACAAACGAAGGGTGGTTCACTTAAAAGACGTGTTCCCTGGTGGAACGAAGACTGCAGAGAGGCACGAAAGAAACAAAACAAAGCCTCGGGCATATTGCGCCGATTTCCAACTTCTGAAAATCTCGTTGAGTTCAAGCACGTCAAGTCACAGGGAAGGCGGACGCGCAGACAGGCAAAGAGGACAAGCTGGGAGAGGTTTCTCTCAAGCATAAACTCTTACACGCAGGAAGCGAAACTCTGGAATGGCTTGAAAAGACTTAATGGGCAGCAAACCCAGCCATTACCCCTGGTGGATGACCAAGGGAATATATTGAAAGACAAAGCTGATGCTCTTGGCGAGCACTTTGAGCGTGTATCCAGTTCAATTCACTATTCCGACGCATTCTTAAAACACAAAAATATAGCAGAACTCAACGTAATAAACCGCAAATGTAGACATAACGAACCTTATAACCTCCCCTTCTGTATCGCCGAGCTGAAAGCTTCCCTGACTGCTTGCCTCAGCTCTGCACCCGGACCTGACAGAATCATGTACGACATGATTAAACACTTCCACGAAGACACACAAATGACACTGCTTGCACTGTACAATCTTATATGGGCTGCAGGACACCTCCCACATTCATGGAAAGAAGCCATTGTAATCCCGGTCTTAAAACAGGGCAAGGAGCCATCTTCTGTGACAAGTTATCGCCCAATTGCGCTCAGTAGTTGCCGATGTAAGCCATTCGAAAAAATGATTAATCGGCGTATTCTACATTTCCTGGAATCTAAAAGATTACTTGACCCTTACCAATGTGGTTTCAGAGAAGGCCGGTCTGCAACCAACCATCTCGTGTACATCGAAACAAACATTCGGGATGCTTTCATACATAAACAGTTCTTCTTATCTGAATTTATAGATAGGGAGAAGGCGTATGACACAACGTGGCGTTACGGAATCCTGCAAGACCTGTCGGCAATGGGCATCCGCGGGAACATGCTAAACGTTATAGAGAGCTACTTGCAGAATCGTACTTTCCGGGTCAAAATAGGTAATGCGCTGTCGCGTTCATTCATACAGGAAACTGGGGTACCTCAGGGAGGCGTGCTCAGCTGTACGCTCTTCATAGTAAAGATGAGCTCACTCCGCACATCAATGCCTTGAGCCATTTCTTATTCCGCGTACGGCGACGACGTACAGATAGGTTATAAATCTTGTAACCTTACAGTATGCCAACGACAGGTACAAGTTGCCCTGAACAAAGCTCTAAATGGGCCACAGAAAATGGCTTTAAATTAAACCCAAATACAAGCTCGTGTGTTCTATTCACACGAAAGAGAAGGCCCTTAGCAGACCCTGAAGTGGAACTACACGGTCAGCTCATACCAGTAAATACAGAATATAAATTTTTAGGCACAATTCTAGACTCTAAACTGACTTTTATTCCCCACATAATGTACCTTAAAGCCAAATGCTTAAAAGCAATAAACATTCTTAAAGTATTGTCGCACACCACATGGGGCAGTGACAGAAAGTGTTTGTTAAACTTATACAAAAGCCTCATTCGCTCACGCATAGACTACGGTGCGATAGTCTATCAGTCCGCCGCCCCCAGTGCCTTAAAGATGATCGATCCTGTTGATAATTTAGGCATCCGCCTGGCAACCGGAGCCTTCAGAACAAGCCCTGTCCAAAGTCTTTATGTGGAGTCAAATGAGTGGCCCCTAAACCTTCAAAGGTCCTACTCTAGCTTTATGTATTTCCTGAAAGTAAACTTTTCCATAACCGACCTAGAGCAACGGAAACCTTCTCACTGCGGGTGAGGAAACTCGGCGAAGAAAGCGGTGTTCCACTTCTTAAGCATCATGTATTGCCTCCAGCAACGCCGTTACCGACGTGGCAATGGCAACTTATAGATTTGCCACATATCGTTTGTTGAGGTCTCGAAGCATGCTCCGGAAGTACATATCCGAATGCACTTTCGTGAACTTCAATCGAAATACTCTTGCCCAGAATTCTTTACTGATGCATCAAAGTCGCTCGCTGGCGTGTGCTATGCGGCAATCGGTCCTTCCTTTCTTAATCCGGTGAAATTCATCCGGAAACAAGCTTATTTACCGCTGAGGTTCATGCCCTGTTGTGTGCAGGGAAACATATTGTTACGCGCGAAGGAGACCGTTTATCACCCTTACGGATGAAGGGGGCCGTTTATTGTAGGTCGCGAAGGTGAGCGCAAGAGCGGTCAGCTGGTTGATCAACTCAACGTCGTCCTCTTCTCTTTCAACCCGGGACCGCAAGCACGTTCACCGGTCATCGTTCTTCTCACTCACGCGTGCGTGCAACATTCCTCTCGTCGCAGACGAAGCCCGCCGGGCGAGTCAATCCAGTTGCCTTGACGTGAACAATTTCAAGCGAGCGACATGGACCACTTGGGTCTTGGCAGCTCTTCTACCACTCGCTGTGAGGCGAGCTATGGTATAAGTCACTTCTGTGAGTCTGTTAAGAATAACAAATGGTCCATCGTAGGTGGCCAAAAGCTTTTGGCATAACCCGCGTTTCCGTACAGGAGTCCACAGCCACACTAAATCACCAGGGCGATAGGTCACTGGACGGTGGCGAATGTCGTAGCGTGCTTTTGATCTGTCCTGCGATGCCAAAGTGCGTAAACGAGCAATACGGCGCGCCTCTTCGGCAAGGCAGAGGGTCTCGGCGACAGTGGGATTTTCGTGAGTACAGAAAGGGAAAATAGTGTCGATCGTGTACCGGGATGGCCGTGCGTACAGCAGGAAGAAAGGGCTATAGCCGGTAGTCTCGTGCTTGGCGGTGTTGAACGGGTACGTGATAAAAGGCAGTACATCATCCCAGTTCTTGTGGTCGGATGAAACATACATAGAGAGCATGTTTATAATTGTTCGGTTGGTGCGCTCCATAAGGCCATTCGTTTGTGGATGGTATGGTGTCGAGTGACGCAAGTGGCATTCACACAAACGAAGCAGCTCCTCCACGACATCTGCTGTGAATTGTCGTCCACGGTCGCTGATGATTACGCGAGGCGGACCATGTCGCAGGATGACATACTGCAGCAGGAACGTTGCAACGTCAGTGGCAGTTGCTGAGGGCACGGCCGCCGTCTCGCAGTAGCGTGTGAGGTAGTCGACGCAAACAATTATCCACCGATTTCCCTTGGCTGATTTCGGAAAAGGTCCCACGAAGTCAATGCCCACTTGTTGGAAAGGCGTGCTTGGAGGTGGGATCGGCTGCAGGAGACCAGCTGGAGCATTAGATGGACGTTTGTGGCGCTGACACTGCATGCAGCTGGCCACATACGTCTCAACAGACTGTCGCATCCCAGGCCAATAAAAACGTTCCTGAATCCGGTAGAGCGTCCTCGCCGAGCCTAAATGGCCAGACGTAGGGTCATCGTGCATAGCACTCAGAATCGCCATGCGAAGACTCTCCGGCACCACTAGAAGAAAACGTGCGCCAGAGCTGGAAAAGTTCTTCTTATATAGGAGTCCATCACGTACACAGAAATTGTTTGCTGTAGTAGAGGCGGTCGTAGCGGTGAAGAGAGGTGTTAATTTAGCGTCTTTTCGTTGTTCGGCTTTGAAACAGTCGAGGTCTGGAAAACTCGGCGATACAGAAGCCACAAGGTGATCGAAGTCGTCGGCGTCACAGTCCGTAGTGCTAAGTGGCATACGCGAGAGGCAGTCCGCGTCAGCGTGTCGTCGACCACTCTTATAAGAGACGCTGAAGCTATATTCTTGTAGTCGGAGCGCCCAGCGTGCAAGGCGGCCGCAAGGGTCACGAAGATTTACAAGCCAACACAATGAGTGGTGGTCGGTGACAACTGTGAAGGGGCGTCCATACAGGTAAGAACGAAACCGTTGAACCGCAAATATCACCGCGAGGCATTCTTGTTCTGTAACAGTGTAATTCTGCTCGGGCCTACTTAACGAGCGACTTGCATATGCGATCACGTTTTCGCAGTCACCGTGGCGTTGAACTAGGACGGCGCCAATACCTATGCCACTGGCATCCGTATGGAGTTCCGTCGGAGCTGAAGGACTGAAGTGTTGAAGAACAGGTCGTGACGTCAGCAGAAACTTCAACTGACGAAAAGAAGAATCGCACTCCGGAGTCCACTCAAAGGGGATGTCCTTTCGTAGTAGACATGTCAGCGGATACGCGACGTCGGCAAACTTAGGGATAAAGCGGCGGAAGTAGGAACAAAGCCCCAGAAAACTGCGGAGCTCCTTGACAGAGCGTGGTGCACTAAACGCTTCAACAGCGGCTGTCTTCTGGGGATCAGGGCGGATGCCATCCTTATCGACGAGGTGCCCAAGCACAAGTGTTTGGCGGTCTCCAAAGTGGCATTTCTTTGAGTTTAAAACTAGGCCAGCGTTTCTGATGCAGTTCAGGACGATATCCAGACGCGAGTTGTGTTCGCTGAAGGTGCGGCCAAAGATGACGACGTCGTCGAGGTAGCACATGCAGATGTTCCACTTCAACCCGCGCAGAATAGTGTCCATAAATCTCTCGAAAGTTGCCGGAGCGTTGCACAGTCCAAATGGCATCACATTAAATTCAAAGAGCCCGTCAGAGGTTACAAAGGCAGTCTTTTCCTTGTCTTCAGGGTGCATCGGAATTTGCCAATAGCCGGATCGTAAGTCTACTGAGGAAAAGTAAGAGGCAGAATGAAGGCAGTCGATTGAGTCATCAATACGTGGGAGTGGGTACACGTCCTTTTTTGTTACAGCATTCAATCGGCGATAGTCGACGCAAAATCTCCAAGATCCATCTTTCTTTTTAACAAGAATCACTGGAGCTGCCCACGGACTCGCTGACTCTTGTATGACTCCTTTTTTTCATCATTTCATGCACTTGGTCGTTGATAATCTGGCGCTCCGATGGTGAAACGCGATATGGCTTTTGTCTAATCGGATTTGCTGAACCCGTGTTGATGGTATGGCGGGTTCGTGACGCGGGGATTACAGGTATTTTGTCCTTCTGCGCAAAGTCGAATACCGAGACGTGCTTCGAAAGCACACCCACTAACGTTCGGCGTTTACTCGTGCTGAGAGATTTATTTATCATGGACAAAAGGGCCGTTTCCGAACTGTGGCCATCAGGATTTTGCGGTACTTCTGTAAGTTCAGCCACAGATAAATACGCGTGTTCCCGGACGAAGGCTAATTTCAAGCCATCTGGTAGTATCACGGGCTCCGCAGAACAGTTTACGATCCACAAGCCAGCGCGTCCGCCTTCGATCGACACCACACAATGTGGAACCAACACATTCTTCTTCAGACAGTTCATGTGCATCGGTTCTACGGTAGCATCGAAGCTGTCAGAATCGGCGCCGCAACAGACAACGGGAACACAAACGGTAGATGATGCAGGTACGACCGTATCGCCACAAACACACAGGGTTGTTTCGTGATCTACAGGGTTTTCCAGGAGGGCCGACGTCATCCTACCACTTATGAATACCTTCCCTGTGCGGCAGTCAACAGTGGCACCACACTCCCGCAAGAAGTCCATGCCAAGAATAACATCATGGGTCGACCGAGGAATAATCACAAACTCTGTCGTAATAACATGGCCTCCCAAAAACACGTCAGCACTACACACACCAATAGGTCGCAACGGCTCGCCACTCACTCCACAGAACCTTGAAGCTTCGTCCCATCTGAACATGACTTTTCGCCCTAACACGTCTTTAAAAGAGACACTCATAACAGAAATTGTTGCGCCTGTGTCCACCAGAGCCATCACAGGCACATTATCCACAAAAACGCGCACTTTGTTTTTCAGCATCACCACAGGAGGTATTTCTGTCAGTAGCACATCTCCAGCGACCTCACCTCCATCGGCCGCGCTAGCTAGTTTTCCGGTGACGAAGGGGACGTGGTGCGACGCAGTGGTGAGGGAGAACGGGAAGCACGAGGACGCGGTGGGGGCGTCAAACTCCTGTCAGATGCCGGGGAGCGATTCCGGGAGCTGCGCGGCCAATACTCGTCGCCAGACGATGTGTGTGCTGGCCACGGGACACCATGGGGCCGTTCGGAGGGCCGTGAAAACTCTGAGGGCTGCTGGCCATACCACGTGGTCATACGCTGGTTGCAAAACCGAGAGATATGACCCGGGACACCGCAAGAGTAACATACCGGGGGAGGTCGAAACCTTGGTTGTTCGTCGATGAACCGAACATTGTCATTTTCCCTTGTGTAGTGGGCTGGTTCATGGCGTGTGTCATGACGATACATCGGGCGTCGAGAAGGCGTGTGCTGAGCGCGTCGGTCATAGCGCGGAGTCGGAGAGCGTGTTGTCATCCGAGACTGTGGGGCCGCGCTGTACTCTACGGCCGCTGCGCTAACCATTGGTTGCCAAGGGGCCGAATGTGGCGCAGTCATAGCCTCACGCGACGTGTACATGTCATGGTGGTTAGCTGTTGGACGCGACATCTCTTCGCGGCGGGAAAGTTCCTCGCGGACAATCTGTCGGATGGTCGAAGGAAGGTCGAGGCAAGGGCTCGTGTCCACACTGGCAACCGTCGTAACTTTTGCCAACCGACCAAACTTTGGCGTAATCCGACGCATCTTCTTCGTTTCAAAGGTTCTGCAATGCCGAATGACGTCGGACACGGAACTTAGGCTTTCTTTACCGATGAGAAAATTGTACACGTCCTCAGCCACTCCCTTCAGCAAATGTCCTACTTTATCTTCTTCGGACATGCGGGCACTGACCACCTTGCACAGCTTTAAAACTTCTTCAATGTACGTGGTGCATGTCTCACCTGGTAGTTGTGCCCGTTGCGACAGTGTCTGCTCAGCACGCTTCTTTTTGGCGACTGAGTCCCCAAAACACGCCTTGAGCTCTTCAACAAAAAGTTCCCACGTCGTAAGCGTGTCCTCGTGGTTCTCGTACCACACGAGTGCGGTGTCGGTCAGGGAGAACACCACGTTGATGAGCTGAGCGGTTGAATCCCACCCGTTGGACTTGCTCACCCGTTTGTAATGGACGAGCCACTCGTCGGCATCTTCTCCCGCTTTTCCTCCGAATGTGGGTGGAACTCGGTAGTATTGCAGTGGACTGCTAGGCGCTGCCCTCGGAGCGGCTCCTTCTTCAGGCATGTCGAAGACGGTCACGGCAGATGGCGGGAGGCCGGCAAGTCGACGGCTTCGACGAAGCTGCAGCAGTGACGCTTCCGTTGTTGTGAGCGCGTACCCAGCACTTCCACCACTCTGTTACGCGCGAAGGAGACCGTTTATCACCCTTACGGATGAAGGGGGCCGTTTATTGTAGGTCGCGAAGGTGAGCGCAAGAGCGGTCAGCTGGTTGATCAACTCAACGTCGTCCTCTTCTCTTTCAACCCGGGACCGCAAGCACGTTCACCGGTCATCGTTCTTCTCACTCACGCGTGCGTGCAACAATATAATGAAAACAAAGCTTCAAAAATCTGTTATATTCACTGACTCTTTAAGCGTAGCAAAGGCATTAATCTCTCCTCGTAAACACAAAAATCCTGTGCTCAGTGAGCTCTATTCAGTGCTGTACGCAGCATAGATGTCTAACCAACGTGTCACAACATGCTGGGTACCAGGCCACAGAGGTATTGAGGGCAACATGCTTGCAGATAAAACTGCCGTTTCCCTTGTAAGAAAGGGGAACACATCCTGTACAGCTGTTCCTGCAGTAGATTTGAAGCATTTCTTGCGCAAAAGCCTTAGGAGCTATTGGCAGCACTCATGGGATGCTGAAACAAGAAATAAACTTCACGCCATCAAACCACAATTAGGGAATTGGCCACCCACTACGAAAACACGACAAACCGAAGTTACTCTTTGCCGCCTTAGGATTGGCCACACGTATGGCACGCACTCTCACCTGTTGACTGGTAACGAACCCCTTTCCTGTAGCGAATGTGGCGAGACGCTAACTGTAATCCATGTCCTAACAGAGTGCAAGGAATTAGAGCCTCAAAGAAAGAAATACTTCCCCTTAGCATACAAACAACACGTTCCTCTACACTCAGCAATGCTTTTGGGCACAGAACCGTTCTTTGATCACAGGTTAGTTTTAAAGTTTCTTGAAGATGCCGGAACATTGAGAGTCATCAGCCCCCTACATTTGTAGCACATCCTCTCTTCAGAGGCTGCTGCTGCGACAGCATTATTGTAGAGCACGTGCCTCTCAGCCCTTGCGTTCAAGGGTCTTGTTGAGGCACCGGTGCTACTTTCACGTACACGTTTTTACATTATCACTTCAGAACACACCATCCATGGTCATTGCTCCGGTCATTGTCATCATTTTAATAGTTATATATATATTACGCAAGTTACAGTGACTGATTTTAGGCCTATTTACAGCCACTTAACACCATTCATTCACAGTACATTGCTTTATTTCATGAATAATTGATTGGAAACTCGTCACCACGTGTATGGCGCTCTTTGGTCATATCTGGCCCTTGCGCCAAAAAAACCCCATACATCATCATTTCTCAGAATTACGAGAAAAATACAGTGACTACATCGAATTTACACTGACGGTTCCAAGATAAATGAACATGTCGGAAGCGCAGTCGTTTTGGAACACTGGGAACACGGTCTTAGGTTGCCAGAGCTTGATTCGGTTTTTACCGCCGAAGTATACGCCCTGCTTATGGCACTGGAAAAAATAGTAACAGGAGATTATAAAAAATGCCAGGCCTGCGCGGCACACGCAGCACAGTCACAGCGTAAGCTAGACGAGCTTTTCGACAGTACCACCTAATAATTTGAATGAATGCGTTAGGAACGCGCTTGTGACACCGTCGCGCGTGCAAGCCGACGCGTTCCATCGCCGATGGCTAGCGCCGTTCAGCCCAGCCAAGCGGCCGACAATGCAACTACGGCTGTCACATTCGCTCCCATTGCAACGCGCCCAATATAGCGCAATCAACGTGATCCCGAGCGTCCGTCAGTATGTTAGCGCCATCTAGTTAAGGTGGCAGCAAATTTACAGTGTCGGTGGCATCATCGCGGCCCTAAACGGCTATTAAAGTGAGCCTATAACAGCTTACGGTGTAAAAAGCCGCTGACTACAGATTCCCTCAGTTCACTTAATACCCCCCCATAGAAAATCAGAGTGAGAACCTTTCCTCGGCTGCATCCTGAGAATGCTCGGCAAAAGCGAAAGTCATGGTAGAGTAATTCGTCTCGGTTGGGTTCCAAGCCACGTGGGAATCCCGAAAAATGAAAAGGCGGACGAATGCGCAGGAATGGATGCCCGTGAAAAAATTACACAAATAAATCTTTCCTTCAAAAACTGTGTTCGGGTGGTCCGTGCTGCGATCACCTCAAAGTGGCAACAGGATTGGGGCTGTCAAGTAAGCAACAAGCTACAAAGAGTAAAGCCCATACTGCCGGAGTGGAAGCCATCATACCACCGCGAACGTTTCATGGAAGTCATTCTATGTCGCGTTCGCATCGGACACGCACATATCACGCATAACTTTTTATTTAAAGATGAAGAACAAGCGGTTTGTGATCAATGCCAAGAATAACTGCGAATCACATTTTAATAACATGTCCGGAGTTGGACGAAAGAAGACAGAAATTATTTTATGAACTTTACAAAACACTAACACCACTTCATCCCTCCCTGATACTAGCTGAAAGCGCACTTGTATCTCTGTCTAAGTTGTCTAAGTTTTTAGATGAAACAGGTTTCTTAAACAAATTTTAAAGTAATGATCTTTGTTGCTTGAAGCACTTTCATCAAATGATATATTTTCATCTTGTGCATGGCGCATCATAGCCTTAGTTGATTTTGCGCCAGAACACCTTACCTAACTAATTAACTTACTGGCGCAATATATTTTTGCGTAGGGCCCCTCATTCGACCTAATACTACCCGAAATACTACTCAGCCAAGCTCACTCGGATTCGTACTCAGTAAAATTGTGCTCAGCGGGGCTCACACAAGCTAAAACTCACCATAATAATACCTCGCCGGGATCACTTGGGCTAAACTCACCGGAATTTTTCTAAACCGGTTTCTCTCAAATCTCAGAGTTCGATGTGAGTCCGCTTAAGCCGAATCATGAGTGAGCTTGCGACGTATTAAGCACAAGAGATCGCATTTTGTTTAAGCTGGTATTTTGGTTAACATAAGATGACGCCCTGCTAGTTTCTTTTGCAGCTCCTTTGAATGTTTGCAGGAACGTTCGCTGCCTAATGACATGAATGTGGCGCAGTACTTATATAGGTATATGGGTATATGAGTGAAGTAACAGTGGGCTGCCTCACCTGAAAGTGCGATCGTTACTTCGTACATATTTTAACTAAACGTAAAACACAAACTCTTTCTTGCACCGCAGGTACTACTTCTACTGACGGCGTCCCTTGGAGCTGCGAGAGGAGCTTTGACGCTGCTAGCGACGGACATGGACAATGTGACCGCAGCGACGATGATGGCAGTCACGGGCAATTTTGCGCTGGCATTGTCATGCGTAAGTTACCGGCGTGTACGCAACACGCTATTGCTTTAGAGTAGGGGATAGTGCTGAGAAGTTATTGAACTGTTGTGTATTTTGCGACAGGTTATAATTTTTGTGTTTGCGTGCTTGTTTGTGTGTCTGTGTTCAAGTGATGGGCTAGCTTTGAGCGTTAACTGTCCTTTCTTGTATGCTCACCGTTAGCTGTATTCTTATTGGCTATTTAATTTATTCAAGCGAAACTTGTTTTAACTCACATATTTCGGTGGCGTCCCTGTGCACACAAAATTATCACCATCAGCATTCGCTCGAGCGTCGTCGTTTTCTTCCGCAGCTGGCTCGTTGGCGCCCCTCGGTTGGCACTAGTGCTCGGCACGCGCTTGTGCCACTGCTGCCGCTTTAGTCGGCGTTGTCTGCTTCCATAGCCGGCTACGTTGCCGCTTATTACTCTTGCGTAGAATTTCACTTCTCTTCTGTCGTCGTATGGGGAGGCCGCGTTTACGGGGGTATGAGCCATTGATTGTGTTACGTGACGGACAGATTTAATCTTGAAGCAATTTTCTGGATATCTATTCAGATTGAACTCGCTCGAGAAAGGGCTCGTCGTCGACGTGCCGATTCTAGCGTGAGGGCTTCCGAAGCTCAGGCCAAACGTCAGCGAAGAGCCGTGAACCCCGATTGAGGGAGTGCGATGTTGAGGCCAAGCGTCAGCGAAGGGCCGCGTCAGCGTCGCCTTGCCCTCAAGGAACCCCACAACGGTGGTGCATGCCACGGAAATGATAGCGCGAAATTTCCCTCTCCAGGAGAAAATCTCTCCAATTCTATTCAGTGCATGTCTAAAAGTGTTCAAGCTATTAGACTGAGAAGACTTAGGAGTGAGGATCAACCACAAATAACTCAGCAATCCCGGTTTGCAAATGGAATTGTCCTGTTCAGTAACATTGGGGATGAATTGCAGCAAATGATTGAGGACCTTAACCGAGAAAGTGTAAAAGTAGTGTTGAATATTATATGCTGAACAAGAATGTAATGTTCAATAGCTGGGCAAGGAAACAAGAATTCATGATCGCCAGTCGGACACTAGTCTGTGCTAGAGTGCGTTTATTTAGATCGATTACTCACAGGTGACCCTCACCATGAGGAGGAAATTGGGCTTGAGTGCATACAGCTGGCAATTACCAAATCCTGCCTAGAGCACACCGCTGTGCTTGAAAAGCAGAATGTACAGTCATTGAATTCTACCGGTGGTAACACATGGGGCACAGACTTGGAGGTTGACAAAGAAGCTCGAGAACATTTAAGGATAATAAATTCACAAAGACCCGCAAAGAGCCCTGGAACGAACAATGTTAGTCGTAACATTAAGATACAAGAGAGCTGTGTGGATCAGATAAAAATGGTGATAGCCGCTATTCTAGTTGATATTAAGAAACAAAAAAAAACATACAGATCCCACACAGTGGGAATCGATGTAACGTGGTTTCCGTTCATTGACGATATTTGGCGGTGATGTTCACGGCCCACGACAGTCGTGATTGTATGTTAAATGTAACCTTGAGTAACACTTAATACTGTACCACTTGTGTTTGTCTACATAGTACCACACAACCAGACGTGTTTGCTGGAGGCCTTGTTGTGCGCCATTGTACATAGCCTGCGAGAAAGTTAGCAATGTCATTCGCTGAGATGGGCGTATGGCATCGTGGCTGAAATGTGGATTTGCTGGACAGCCGCTTGCTTGTTGTCTGGATGCTGCGTTGTTTTAGTGCGGCTTTGCGTCTGGACGCCATGCCTCAGTTGTCCGCATGCACAAACTTGCAGGGTGTTTATTTTTCAGAAATAGAAAAACGTGCCGTATCACACCTTAAATTAAATTTTTTACAGTTTGTCCGCAAGTGTGGCCATGTCTAGTAGTACCATTTCTTTTATTTAAGAGACCCTAAACGAAGCATGCTTTCTGACGGTGCCTTCCCCTTCGCCCGCGATGATGCCGTGTATGCAAGCTGCAACGAGCAAAGAGTGGCGATTATGCACCGGTGTCGTCAGGGTGTTGGCGTTACGCATTCCTCGTCTCCTCTGTCTGCCTACTATCTCTTTTCTGGGCTGTTGTACGTGAGTACAAAAGTAAGCGTTGCAACTTGTGACATGTATTTGTGGGGGGCTAACGTTTAGTTATAGCCGTCCAGAGGGCATTGTGTCGATGGCCAGGGAGTTCCAGGGGGCATTGTGACAAAAAAGAAAACATTATGTGGTTTTACGTGCCACAGCCATGATCTGATTATGAGGCACGCCGTAGTGGTACGGCATATTTTGGACAACCTGGGGTTCTTTAACATGCACCTGAATCTAACTAAGCACATGGGAGTTGTCGCACTTCGCCCACATCGAAATGCGGCCGCTGTGGCCGGAATTTGATCCTGTGACTCCGTGCTTAGCAGCCCAACACCGTAGTCGCTTAGAAACCACGGCGGGTGGCATTGTGGCAATGACGAGAAAGCTCCAGAGATCTCCGCATCCCTACCATGTACATTATGTACGTTTTGAATACCCCTGACCCCTTCCCGATGCGGCGAGCCAGAAAGTAGCAGCAAAAAATATTGCCGAGGTTTAACGTGGTTTAACGAAGTTTGTCGAGCATTAGCACGGTTTTGCTTGCTTTCGGAAAGGACACAGAAGCTGCTCGGTGCCGTCAGCAACTACCGCATCTACAATTGCACCACAAGACAACACACAGACGCTGCTCGGTGCGGTAGCAGCAGCAAGCGAATTAACCTTCATGCTGCGTCTCGCTTCGACGCGAACTAAGCGTCGAAAGCACAGCGCACGCGAAGCCACCAGCACTCGGCGCACTTTGTACACATCGCAGATCGCTTTGAAGACAAGGCCCGCGAGCCGCCGGTAGTGGCAGGCTAAGTCCAAATTTGACCTTGGCTGACCTTGAAGGTCACAATTACGGAACCAGGCGTTTTCTGAGTTTGTACTTGATGTAGTAGAGTTATCGCTCTAAAAAGAGGCAAGGAAGGCTTCGCTTTAAGACATGAAGGCAATGTAATGCGTAGGGTAGATAACCGTTTGATCATTAGGGTTAGAGATTAAGTGCGGGAGAAGGGAAACACAGTCGAGAATGGCAGAAAATTTGGTATGGTAATGAAATGAGAAAATTTCCAGGTGCAAGTTGGAATCAGGCGTAATTGGAGATCGCTGGGAGAGGCCTTCGTCGCGTAGTGGACATAAAAATAGGCTGATGAGGGTGATACTCCATTTCATACATCGCGTGCAATATTGTAAAAGGATAGAGATACCGTTTGTAGTTGACGCGTGCCCACCAGCAAGTACTCCATTTTTTTCGCCGCCAATTATGGATAGCTCTTTTCTACTTAGTTTCAGCATTAAATGAAAAAAGTCTATCCTTATAAAGCAAGAAACCGTGAGGTGCGGCTGTTATGTTAATTTGGATCATTCATTTGCGGCCCGTTGCAAAAGCCTCACGCGCATTCTCGCGCGGATCGAGCGCGCTGCGTGTGTAAACCACTCGACCAAAATCTGCGCACTGATTAACCGTATTGACCAAATTTCTTGCTTAGCTTCCACATCGTTGCTCGCTAAGCATGAAAAGGAGTGCACTGGCATGAAATCAGGTTTCTCTCGAAGGCTGATTTCTGTCTTACAAGCCCGGCTAGTTGATGCCGAATTTATGCTCCTACGGATAATGCTTCCAGTGGCCACCGACTTCTACTCTGTTCTCATTTGAGCTTTGCTGCACGTTTATGTAACCCGGAACGTTTACCGTTGTAATATAAGGCACTCCATCCTTATGATATGAGCATTGGTTGCTTATTTGCAGTATTTATTCCGGATCTCTTCTGAAGAACTTTCGAGCGCGAAAAGAATTTGAACTTTTCTGAAACTACTCTCTCTGGCAGAATAAAAAGCGGACTAGGTGTTGTTCCTTATTTATATGTTCTTTCTTAATTTTATTTACACGGTGTTGAAGGACCAGCTACTCTTAGAATTTGTTCAGCTTGCATGGTCATACAGTGAGAATAGCAATACATCTTCAAAATTTTACAGCCGGAATGATGGCAGTGGCTGAACTAAATGACTGAGCAATGTCAGGATCCATTAGCAGTCACGAGAAATACCTCAAGATAGGGACAGATTTAATTCTATTGTGACTACATTAGGGCGTCCGCATTGTGGAAATGTCCTAGACAACGTGGAGATGTGGTGTTGATGTGTCATAGGAAATTGCAACAAGAAACTATTTTTTTACGATATTAGCGTATAGAAATGTTAAAACCACCACATACCGCTAACATATAATATGAAAACGCTGAAGCAAGCAACCTGGTGTAGAAATCAGTTTGCTTATTAGCAGCAATAGTTGCTCTAGGGTAATTACTGCATTAACTTAAACGGGCATGATGCGAGTGGTATTAATGTAAGTTTCACCAATATAAACCAGGAAGTTGCCTTGTGAGTAAACTGAGACCAGCTAAACTCGTAGTTCTTTCCAAACAATAATGATAAAGTAGTGATTGTGGAAGCTTTTGTGACTGCTGCTCGTGGATATCAATATCGGCGTGCACACGAGAAGCAGTGAATACGAGTATAATGAAAAGCCTGGAATTTCCAGAAGTACAACCATAAAAATAGGAGGCGGGCTGCATTATGAAGGTCAGCCGTCCTTAATAATATGTGTTGATGCCTTCTGCACATGTACAAACTGAGAGAAATGCGAAAATTTTGCAGGTAATTCTGTTGCTGCTCGTGTGGAAACGATGGAGACGATGCCTGCCGCCACCGGGATTCGCATGCGCCTTACTTGGTTATATGACGGCAGCTACAGTTCTGGACACACATCAAGACATGGAAACTATCCTAACACGAAAGGTACGGACTCCTTTTTAGAAAAGTCAATTTATTGAAAGAGAAGCACGTATTTGATAGTAAATTCCAAATCTCTAAACAAATCAAGATGCATAGAACGGTATATTTAAAAACATCTACTCTCTGGTATGGAAATTACCCCTAACTGATTTTAAAGAGTTTACTGTGAACTATCAATGTTTGAGTTAGGAATATTTTGCTGTGTCCCTGGTAATTTATTGCTTGTTTGTATATTTAAGTTTAGGCTTTAACTCAACTTGCGAGCGATCGCTTCGTGAAGCGGTTCACCGACGACACTGAAACGGGTGGTGTTCCCCGCGCTACAGTTTCGTCATGCGTCCTCTTCACTGGGCAGCTCTGCTAGCATCGACGGGTTTTCTATTAGTCGCCACGTAGGGCTCAGACGACGTATATCTTCTGCATATGTGTCGACCGTGGTGGTTTCTGCATTCGATGATGCGAAATATACGCCTGAAGCAACCGCTAACGAGGCGCTCAACGGCCTCGTCTTGAGCGTTCGCATGGTTCACAGGCGACTATCCCTGTTCGCTGTATACACAAGCCACAGCTTTTTCTGCGTCGCTTTCTTCCACGAGCAGTCAAGACGCTTTGTCATTGTCACGGTTCGTTTATGGAAAGCGACTTAAAGTAATATCGCTATCAATGTTTTCTATTCAAATGAAGGATGAGAGCGTTTGATCTCAGAAGGGAACGAAGAATGTATATTTACATAAATAAAGTGCAAACATAACACAGACAAACAAAGGATAAAGAAGTGCACTGTATACACTGCTTCTGTCAAGCACGGTTCTCATTAGCTAAAGTCACAGCAATTCTAATATTACAGTTGTTGTGCGTGTCCGACTACACAAGCACAGTAGAATGAGATTGGGGTGCGGCTCACCAACAGTTTGGGGCACATGGTCGCGTCGATGAGTAACGCCGAGCCGTCGTTGAAGGAAGGCACTGTTCGCTCCTTGAGCAAACTCCAGTTGTCACGAGAGGGGACCTGCTTGTTCAGGAGGTGAGGCAGTCCAGGTTCTGCCTGTAGGAAACTGGAAGCTCGATTCCGTGGCCCGACAGCTCACTCCAGTCAGGCGGTGGGACATTGCCCTAGCTCCGGAGGCTAGGCAGACCAGGTTCTGCCGGTAGGAGTCTGGAAGCTCGGGCCCTCGACCCGACGGCTTACTCTCGCTTCCGGCGGACGCTGACTTCTTCGGCGCTCGCTTGCGTCCGAACACCACCACGCCGTTCTATGGTCTCGTTAACATCTCTTCTTCGTCCTCCCTTTTCTCCTACGTCACCCATCGTGTACTGCCATTAATGGTCGCTTTCTTTTTAGTATTTTGTTTTGACGGCGCGTAAAATTTCGCGCGCGTCGCTTCTTCGTCGTCGGCTTCTTGCTCTCCATGTTGTCTTTGCCGCACCCATTCGCTGTCAATCTTGTCTTCACCGCACCGCTCTCTTTATCTACTACACTGGCGTAGTGCACTGTCACAAGAGTCCCCCTTTTTAAAAAGCTTGTTTTTCGGAGAAAAATAAACTGCACTTCAGTATGCGACATGGACACTACTTTGTTAAGAAAAGCACAGACAAAAAAACTCCACAGTCGAGTGGTCACGAGGCAACATTTACAAGATGACAATTTCATAGCCGACTCATATAATCCGCATCAACATTTTCAGAGCCTTTAATGTGCTATACCCTAAACGAATATCCTTGTAATGCAAGGCTCCACCGCAACATTCGGCTGTTCAAGTGCTTGGCTTTTAAGAGATACTGTAAGGGCTGGTGATCGGTTTGTACCACGAATGAGGTTACATAAAGGAAGACGTGAAATTTCTCGATCGCCCAAACTAATGCCAAATATTCGTGCTCGATGGCGGAGTACCTCTTTTCGCGAGGCTGAAGTTGACGGCTGGCATACGACACAGGGTGTAAAACCATCATGGTCTTGCATGAGAATAGCGCCCATACAGGAATCTCAGACGTCTGAGCGGAGCACAAATGGGTTTTCAAGGTCAGGTACTTTTACAATTGGTCCAGAGGATAGCGCCTTCTTGGACGTTTCACACGCTTCCTCTCTTTCCCTGTTCAATGTCATTTTATTCTTCGTCATCTCAGTAAGGGGCTGTGTCATTTCGGCGTGCTGAATCTCCTCGATACCATGTCCGATCGTTACGGAGTCAAATCCACAGCTGTCATGGACCTTAAAGGTAGGTAATGGCTTCTCGGACTCCTCTTCCTCGACCACCACAAAAGATGATGTTTCAGGAAGCTCTTCCAGCTGTCGTTCTTCATATTTTTTTAGCATGTTGATGTGAAAAAGCCTTTTGCTGTGTCCCGATCCAGCCAATAATCGTAGTCATTCTTCTTTCCTGTGATCTGAGATGGTGCTTTCCACTGCATTAGTAATTCGTTGTTATTTGTGGGAAGCAGAATCAGGGCCCGGTTGCCAACTTTGAGTTCTCGTTGTTTGCTGCGGCGGTCGTAATACTTCTTTTGCGACTTCTGTGCACGGCTCAAGTTTTGCTGTGCCAGATCCAACGTCTTCTCCATACGTTCTCTTAAATCTAGGACGTATCCATATGCCGTCTTGATTTCTTCATTTTCTTGCTCCTGAGTCCAGAGCTCCTTCAGTATGCTCAGAGGTCCTCGAATATGTCGGCCATAAATGAGTTCAAACGGCGAAAACGCGGAACTCGCTTGCGGGGCTTCACGATATGCAAACAAAAGAGGTGCAAGCAAGCAATCCCAAGATTTTGGCTGTTCTTGAACAAGCTTCCGCAACATCTGTTTCAAGGTTCCATTAAACCTCTCGACCATCCCGTTACACATAGGATGATACGGAGTGCAACTAAGATGCTTGATTGCCAACAATTCACTGACTTCCTTCATGTGCTCCGATGTAAAACATGAAGCTTGGTCGCACAGAACTTCGCGTGGGAAGCCAATGGGAGAAAATATCTCGACGAGTCCTTCCGCAACTGTGGCTGAGTCGATTGCTGTCAAAGGCACATCATCTGGGTAGCGAGTCGCAAAATCTACAAGGGTAAGAATATATCGATGGCTGCTTGCAGAAGTAGGAGTTAGAGGTACAATGATGTCAACCGCCACACGTTCAAAAGGGATGTCGATCAATGGCATCCGTCCCAAAGGCACCTGGCCCACCTTGCTTTTTGGCGAAGTCCTTTGACAGGCGTCACAGGATCTGACGTATCTGCGGACTTGTACACCAGGCCAGTAGAACGCCTCAAGAACGCGATCCGTCGTTTTCTTGATACCCTGGTGTCCAGACATGGCATTCTCATGAGCCAAATGCAACACTTGGCCTCGGAGTGACTTCGGGACTACTGCTTGTTGAAAAGTTTTGCCAGGGGATAGAAAGTAGTGTCGATATAAAATTACTTTCTTGATGACAAACCAAAAGGTTGTCGATCCTTTGCCATCAAATTCCTTGCCCACTCTGGCTCTACACACATCGAGCGTCCCGTCTTTCTCTTGTTCTTCCCGGAAATTCTTATGAGACATTTGCCATGGAAGTATAGCCGATGGCAATCTTTACAAGTTCTTCGTGCCTTTTATACCAACTACAAGTGAATTTGGCCGGTTACCGTCGTCCACAGAGTGAACTTCCCTCTTATTGGAATCATTTCGAGGAGAAAACTTCCAGGAGTCATCTGGGTCATTGGCCTCACGCGACCCAGGTACATTTCCCACTATGACGTCGTATACCGGTGTTGTCATACACTTGACAATCACTGTCCCAGAGAAGTAGGGAGACCTAATTTGCACCTTGGCCTCAGGGACTACAATGCTACTTCCATCCGCCAACCACAAAGTAGCCGTAGTGCCAGTGAGGGCTTCATATGGCACGAGTGATCGACGAACAACCAAAGTATTACTTCCGGTGTCCCTTAAGACGCGAACTCTTTCTCCATTGACTTCGCCTGGCAAAACCGGCATGCGACGTGTACTAGATAGCGGTTGCGTCTTCACCGTACTTGTGATGTCCTCGTCTTGAATCAAGGCGTCGCAATCATCCGAGGGTTGCTGCGGACTGGTCTCGTCCTTGGGCAACAACACACAAGAGTTAGCTGGCCTTGATGTGCTGTATGGGCAATATAGTTGCTTTACCTTATTGCGGCAGTCAGAAGCCTTGCGGCCCGTACGCCCACAAACGAAGCATCTGATCTCCACCTGTGAACGCGTGTTATCTTCTTCCGCCTTTATACTTGTGTTTTCTCCCTTATCTCGAACTATTAGAAAGTTCTATAGTCTTTTTGCCTCCATGAAAATATCAGCCGCTTCTGCCATGGTTTGAAGAGTCTTGCAGTTCTTCTCTCGTAAGAAGAGCGCCAGCTGACTGTGACAGTTGACCATGAATTTCTCGGCGACAATTAAATCATGGACAGAATCAAAGTCCCTCCCTGTCTGGGACATTTCTATCCATCGGTCGAAAAAGCTGAGAAGCCTTGTCGCATACTGCCTTCCAGTTTCGTTGTCTTGAGGCTTGCTCTTCCGGAATTTCTCCCTGTAGCCTTCAGCCATGAAACGAAAACGCTGGAGCAATGCCAACTTAACTTTGTCATACTCTAGAGAGTCATCAGGGGACAATCGCCCAAATACTTTCAGAGCTTCGTCGCTTAAGCATAAACTAAGAGCCGTTGCCCACTTTTCCCGAGGCCAGTCTTGACCTGGCGCCACCCTCTAGAATCTCTTAAGATAGGCGTCAAGGTCGTCTCGGTCCTCGTTGAAAACCGGTATCAAATTGTGCGGATTCACGACTTAAGACGCACCTCTTTGGAGCCTAGAGTCAACCATCGTTTGCTCCGCGGCACCAGTCTCCGCTACTCTCAGGCGCAGTTGAAGCATCCGTTCTTCCAGTTCCAAGCGTCGCTGACTTGCCTCTGCGCTATGGCCTTCCGTTTCTGCGACTTTAAGACGCAACTGTAAGTTGCGGCCCTCCAGTTCCAGCTGGTCTTTCTTCGCCTCTCTCTCCGCAGGTCGTTCCTCGCGCGCTCGCGCCTCTTGCTCATCGAACCATGCTTGCAGTGCCGCTCCTTCCAACCCCATGCGTTCTGGCAGCGTCATTAACTCTCGCGTGCTCATTTTTTTAAAACAACAACTGTATGAAACGCTCACGTCCTGTCGCGGACGCCAATTTGTCACGGTTCGTTTATGGAAAGCGACTTAAAGTAATATCGCTATCCATGTTTTCTATTCAAATGATGGATGAGAGCGTTTGATCTCAGAAGGGAACGAAGAATGTATATTTACACAAAGAAAGCGGAAACATAACAGACATAAACAAAGTATAAAAAAATGAAGAGCACTGTATACACTGCCTCTGTAAAGCACGGTTCTCATTAGCTAAAGTCACAGCAATTTTAATATTACAGTTGTTGTGCGTGTCCGACTACACAAGCACAGTAGAATGAGAGCGGGGTGCGGCTCATCAACAGTTTGGGGCACATGGTCGCGTCGATGACGAACGCCAAGCCGTCGTCGAAGGAAGGCACTCGTCGCTCCTTGAGTGAACTCCAGTTGTCACGAGAGGGGACCTTCTGCTTGTTCAGGAGGTTAGGCAGTCCAGGTTCTGCCTGTAGGAAACTCGAAGCTCGAGCCCGTGGCCCGACAGCTCACTCCAGTCAGGCGGTGGCACCTTAACCTAGCTCCGGAGGCTAGGCAGACCAGGTTCTGCCGGTAGGAGTCAGGAAGCTCGGGCCCTCGACCCGACGGCTTACTCCCGCTCCCGGCGGACGCTAACTTCTTCGGCGCTCGCTTGCGTCCGAACACCACCACGCCGTTCTAGGGTCTCGTTCACATCTCTTCTTCGCCCTCCCTTTTCTCCTACGTCACCCATCGTGTACGGCCCTTAATGATCGCTTTGTTTTAGGGGCGAAGCTCCTTAGGGTGTGGGTCTGTCCCTCCTCTGTAGTAGTAGTAGTAGTCGTCGTAGTAGGTAGCCACGTCTACTTTTATGAGAAAAAATAATTCCGAAAGTTGTGTCCGTAGCGCGGAATCGAACCAGGGACCCCTCGCTTGCGAACGCGCGGCACTAACCACTACGCCGTGAAGCGCACATGGACACAGGCACCACGATCACAATAAATACCCAACATTAACGAAAGACTGCGCGTTTCTAACGCGTTTGTGCTAGCGCGTTACGGCCCGTGTAAGAAGCTGGTGTAAGACGCTGTGGCCTCTCCGCCTTACCCCCGTATTCATAAACGCTCTTGGACTTGAACTTGACTTGCCACCGCCTTGGGCAGCGCGTTCGCCACCGCCTCGGGCAGCGCGTTCGAAACGCGTTGAAGGCGGTGGCAAGTCAAGTTCAAGTCGAGGAGCGTTTATGAATACGGGAGTTATACTATCTCAGCAGTCATGTGATGGCGTCGGCAAACGCGGTGCACGTTCCGGCATGTGTAAACGGCTGCGTAAGACGCTGTGGTCTCTCCCCCTTACTAGAGATAGAGAGTACTGCACATTTCTAACGCGTTTGTGCTAGCGTCCCCTTAAGCGTAAGATGGGGCAATTATAATGAAGAGCGCTGTTATAAAATAGGAATGACGTCACATATGGCGCGTGTCATTGGTGGAAGTCAATCGTTCGATTTAGTGCGGCGAGACTGGGCGAATTACACGGAAGATTCACGGTTTACCGATGATTCCCTCCGGAGCTTCGCCCACTCATCATCATTCACTCCGTGAATTTGCGGTGTTTTTTAGTATTTTGTTTTGACGGTGCGTCAAATTTCACGCGCGTCGCTTCTTCGTCGTCGGCTTCTTGCTCTCGATGTTGTCTTTGCCGCACCCATTCGCTGTCAATGTTGTCTTCACCGCACCGCTCTCTTTATCTACTGCACTGGCTTCGCGCACTGTCACAGTCATCTACATCTTGACGCATTTATTGCCTGTGTACAACAATCAAGCAGCCTGCTCTGTGGCGTACGTGTGCTGACTACGTCTATAGTGGTCGCTGATGGAGTCGAGACAGCGCACGCAAATCCACAAAGACATTCAAAACAGAGCGCGTTTCTTTCGGGAAGCCGCAACCACCGCCTTTGATCGAATAAGTGGGCCGTTTGCGTTCTCTACACGCAAGATAGGTCGGCAACTTCATCTTAAATGTTTAGTACTGCAGGTGTATCACAATACGTCGTCGTCCTTACGTTGTTTAGTCACCGATTGACAACTCCGTAGCTTCACCAAGTTGTTGCCTATAACTGTAGCATCTGGAGTGCTTCATGGAAGGGCGACAAGTGCGCGGAACGCATCAATATGATCAAGAGAGTCTTTGAAAGCTCCTCCACTCCATATGGCATTCTCTGACACCCGTATTCAAGGACACTCATTCAGAATAACCTGCTGGGGCAGCATTGTTGGATACACACACACACACACACACACACACACACACACATATATATATATATATATATATATATATATATATATATATATTGTAAGGCAGCAGCACAGTTGTTTTCTCGACGCCTTTATTCGGTTGAGCCACGCGCTGAACGATGACGCGCACAGCGATTATGATTACGTACAGGTGGAGAAGGCGAACGATGCATATTGTGCTCACTCTAATTTCCCCCTCGCGCGGAAGCGGCCAACCTAGCCGCTGTTTATAGCGGTGCGGTGCCCCGTTGGAATGTTTTTAGGCGCGAAACGCGGACGATTTCTATGCCACGGTAGCGGCCATCGGAAGGCGTGACAGCGGGAGTGAGGCGGTAGTTCACTGTCGAAGTTTTCTCGACAACGGTGTAGGGCCCTATAAAACGTAACTGAAACTTTTCACACAGGCCAGGAACTCAAATTGGTGTCCACAATAACACTTCATCTCCAGGCCTGAACAGAACGACGCAGTCAAATGCATCGTAGCGAGTCTTCCTATCCTGTTGACTTGCTTCGGTGTTAAGGCGGGCGCGATGGCGACACGCGGCAAGGCGAGATATTAACCGCTCACTCACTGACGCCGACAAGTTCACGGGGACATCAAAAAAGACCTCGAGGAGAGAGGTCGGTTGACGCCCGTAAACTAGAAAGAACGGTGAGCAGCCTGTAGTGCGCCGTGCAGCGGTAATGTAGGCAAAAATCACGAATGGCAGGATGGTATCCCAGTTCCTGTGGTCAGCGTTGATGTACATGGATATCATGCCAGAGAGAGTTCGATCAAAGTGCTCTGTGAGGCCATTAGCCTGAGGATGGTAGCTGGTAGTAGTCTTATGAATGGTGTTACATTTGTGGAGGACGTCCTCGAGTAGCTTCGAGAGAAACGCCTTGCCACGGTCACTCAAAAGGACGCGTGGCACTCCATTGGCTTCCAAAAAGAAAGTCGCAGTCTCCTCCGCGGATCCAGAAGGTAGCGCAGCTGTTTCGGCTTACCTGGTCAAGTGGTCAACTGCATTGACGATCCATCTCTTACCGCTAGCTGATAATGGCAGCGGTCCGTAGAGGTCAATCCCGATAGCTGCGAATGGAGCGTCAGGACAGGGAAGAGGTTGCAGCAGTCCAACCGGAAGTGAAGTAGGTTGTTTGCGGAGCTGGCAGAGCGAGCAAGAAGTAACGTATTTCGCTACGCAGGTGGCAAGGCCAGGTCAGGAAAAAGACTGCGGATGCCTTCGTGGGTTTTGGGAAAGCCGAGACGACCAGCCGTGGTATCATCGTGAAATGTGTTCAATATCTGTTCCCTGAGTGATCGAGGAGCGACAGGAACCCAATGCTGTCCTTCGGGGTGAAAGACATACCGGTATAGGATTGAGTTTTATTTCTTGAAGTTCTGTAACTGGCGACGGGCTCACGCTTTAGGACGTCGAGGTGAGCCGTGAAGACGTTCCATATTTGAGTGGCAGTAAGCGTCGTTGCGTTGGTGGGACGCAAACGTCTCATGGTGGAAGGAAGAAAGACCGTTGAGAGCGGCGAGTGAAAGAACTGCAGAGGACGCGTTCACCGGCTTGGTGATGGATGGAGGCAGGCCGGGAACGTCGGACTGCGGTGGTAACGGACAGCGCCTGAGAGCATCTGCATTGTTGTGTTTCTTGCCGGATTTGTACGTGACGTCGAAGTTATATTCTCGCAGACGAAGTATCCAGCGACTTAGAGGTCCAGACAAATTCTTTAACGTCGACAACTTGCACCAGGCGTGGTGGTCGGTCACGACCGTAAAATGGCTACCGTGTAAATATGGTCGGAATTTTCGTATGGCCCAAACAACGGCGAGACACTCCTGCTCAGTGATTGTATAATTTTTCTCGGCCGATGTTAGCGTCCGGCTTGAATATGCGACCACGCGTTCCTCAGAATGTTTCCGTTGGAAATTAACAGCGCCGATTCCATGGCCTCTGGCATCAGTATGGAGTAGAGTGGGTGCGGAGACATCGAAATGACAAAGCACTGGCTCAGACGTGAGGGCACGCTTTAAAGTTTCAAAGGCCGCTTGAAACTCATCTGACTATACATATGGAATTCCCGAAGGAAGGAGTCGGTGAAGCGGAGCCGCGATGGTGGCTAAGTCTCGGATGAAGCGTCAAAAGTAAGAAGCGAGGCCAAGAAAGCTGCGGAGTTCTTTGGAGCGTTGGGGCCTCGGAAAGCGGAGGACGGACAGTAATCCTTTCGGGGTCAGGCCAATGCAGTCTTTGCTGACGAGGTGGCCCAGTACTTTAATAGTCTTGCTGGCAAAGTGGCACTTTTTGGTATTCAGCTGAAGGCCAGCAGCAGAGAGAGACACGTCAGAACTTCGTCTAGACGCTGCAAGTGTAGTTGGAAGGTTGAACAAAATATGACTACTTCGTCAAGGTAGCACAAGCAAGACTGCCACTTAAGGCCCTGCAGAACAGTGTCCATCATTCGTTCGAAGGTTGCTGGTGCATTGCAGAGACAAAAGGCATGTCGTTAAATTTATACAGTCCATCAGTTTTTAGATGCGAAGCATCTTATGCTCGGGGCTATGTCACTCCCTCCCTCCCTACCTCGCTCAATCCATCCAACCGCCGTGCGTCCACACCCCTACTGCGCATGCGCATCGTCCTCCCCATCCTCTCCTCTTCTTGTGTCATCTCCTCTCCTCTCGGCATTCATGCGCATCCTCCTTCCCCTCCTTTCCTTGTCTCATCTCTCCACTCGGCATTCCTCCTCTCCTTTCTGACGCTCCTCTCCTCTCCGGATTGCACAACGAATGGCAACACCTGCGGCTCCGCGCGCGATAATGCGAAGCAGCTTAGGTTAGACGCGCGACGGTAGGCACGCCAGAGGCACCGGCAACAGTCACCAACGCCGCGCGCGTTCGGTGCGAACGCAGGCAAAACGCCGACGGCGTCGACAACAGTTCTGCGCGTTGCTGGTGCTGCTGCATGTTCAAGTTTATACCGCTGACAACACTACATTGAGTCGATCCCATGGCTGCTTCGCATACTACTTATGGTTCCCCTACGGGAAGATGGTGTAATTTCTTTCCTTGTCGGCCTCGTGCATCGGAATTTGCCAATAACCCGAGCGTAATTCAAGACTGGAAATGTATTCGCGCCTTCCAATGAATCTAAAGCGTCGTCAATGCGAGGCAAATGATATACGTCTTTTCGGGTTTTGTTCAAGGCAAGGTAATCAACACAAAATCGCACTGCGCTATATTTCTTGCGCACCAGAACGACGGGTGAAGACCAGGGGCTTACGGAGGGGTGAATGAAATTTCGCTCGAGCATGTCCGCAACGTGCTTGTCGGTGATCTCGCGTTCGGCGGAAGAGACGCGATATGGTCGACGGTGGACCATAGAACTTCCATCGATGTGTATGCGATGAGTTACCGCTGAAGTCTATCCCAAGAGTCGCGAGTGTACATCGAAGGAAGATTTATGTTTCGACAACGCCAGTGGTCGATGTACTTGCTGCGGAGTCAGATCCGTACTGATTGCGTAAGCGAGTGCAGTAAGTAGCAGGAGCAGCATCTGCAGGTGGGCGTGGTTCTGCAGCACCAGTACTCGAAGCCATCACCGAGACAGGCTTTGTGTCTACACCGTAAACCACGACAGCACCGTTGGGAATCAAAATAGGCTCATTTGTGACGCTGAGTACTGCGAGAAGGGCCGTGCCGTTGATGAATCGAACGAGACTCGACGCTAGTGCAATTCCTTTGGATACGCAACGGGCTGATGGGGCGACTAGAACGTCGTCATTGTCAATTACCTCAGAAGCAATCATAAGTAGTTGTCTGTGGCCAGGTGGCACCACACAATTGGCTACGGTTCGTAGACGGTGGCCGGACTGAGACCCGTCGTCGGTGTCACCGGTCTTGCGCATGTGGACAAGGCGTTGTCGGCAAGAGATGAAAGCGGCAGCGCCGGAAAGAAAGTCTCAACCTAGAATGAGCATATAAGAGCAGGAAGTCAGCACTGGGAACGGAATATGGTGGCGGATCCCATCAATAAAAACTCGAACGGTGCACCGTGTCGATGGCCGTATCGTAAAGTTATTGGTGCTACGTAAAGGTGTGCCATGGTAATAAGGTGTAGTGACCTTGCGTAGACGAGAGCACAAACCTGCATGAATAACAGAAATAGTGGCTCCCGTATCAACTAACGCTTGAACAGGCACACCTTCAGCATACACAAATAACAAACTGGTCGGGCTTTCTGGCGGTGTTGTTTGTCCATACGATGCAGCTTTCCCTCCAAAAACTGCACCATCTAGTTTTCAAAGCGGTAGTCGGAGTTGTGGGTGACTGGCTGCAGTAGCGATGTTGAGCGTCGGAGAGGGGAAGGAGAGCGGCGGCATCCTGGACGGTAATTTCGAGGCGCGCTGGGCTGATCGGGTGGGGTAAAGGAACGTGTTGAAGGGCGGCGATAGTATGGGCTAGGAATGGACACCAGATCCCTCTCGTAAGCATCGTAGCCGCGCCGTTCGTCCTGCTGGCGCTTTCGACAAAACCGCGAGATGTGGCCTCGAATGCCACAATAATAACGTATTGGGCGGGACGAACGCCAGGGGGCGTGAAATGCAGGTACAGGTGCACGGGGTGTAAAGGGTGCTACGTCGTTCTGAGGAACCGGAAGGTAACGCTGAGCGACGGAGGGTTGCATGGCAGCAACTTGGGCGTACGTGGCTGGCGGATTTGGCGGCGTCGGAGGGTCAGGGCGCACAGCGTAAATAAAGCAAGACAGCTCGTCTTTGATGACGTCTCGTAGCCCAGTGGACAAAGAGTGAGCTTGAGGCACAACAGAGCATGACAGGCCTTGTGCTTGTAGCTCTTCGCGGATCAGAGCCCGAATCAACGTTAGTAAATCGGCAACTGAAGAAGGCCGCGTGTCAGAGACGTCTGGCTGTAACCGGATGGCTTGTAGTGCATTCAGATGCTGGCAGGTCGCGATGACATCTTCCATGGTTGTGGGGTTTTGAACGTCCAGTGCGTTAAACGCAGCTAGTCCAATTACTTTTAAAATGCGTCCAACGCGATTGGTCTCGCTCATTGCCGCGGCGACGCGGCGGCGAAGGGAAAGGACGTCTTCAATGTGCGAAGTGTACGTCTCCCCTGGTTGTTGCATGCACACATCGAGCTTCCGCTTTGAAACTTCACAACGGATGTTTGGTGTTCCGAAAATCTTCCGGACTTGGTGTTGGAAGGTGGTCCAATCGGGCAAGGCGCTCTCATGGTTAAAGGACCCCCCCGTCTTCGCGACATCGGACAGGTAGAAGACGACGTGGCGAAGTTTTTAAGGGTCGTCCCAGTGGTTGTACCCACTCAATCGGCCACAGTTATCCAGCCAGTCCTCGATGTCGTCGCGCGGAGACCAGAGAATACAGTGGGGTCACGCTGATGGGCGGTAACGGTCCATGCAGAGGCGGCTGGTTGGGGGGCAGAGGGGGCGATGCTGGAGGCTCCGGGTTGCGGTACTTGAGTCATGGCAGTGGACAGGTGGAGCAAATGGCGACCCGAACGAAGCTCCAGTAGAACTCGACGTCGTAGAGGTCTAGGGGATCGAAAGCAGCCTCCACCAGTTTGTAAAGCAGCAGCACAGCGGTCGTCTCGACGCCCTTATTCGGCTGAGCCACGCGCTGAACGAAGATGACGAGCACAGTGATGATGAGTATGAATAGGTGAAGAAGATGAAGGATGAATATTGTGCCCACAATATATATATATATATATATATATATATATATATATATATATATATTGCGACGAGGTTTATTGTCCTCGATAACGTTGTAAGAACGCGAGGTACAGGTATAGGCACTGCAAGGGCTCTTTGTATCACGGGGTTCTCTCTCGATCACGGCACGGTCTTTCGTCTTCCTCTTCAGTCGGCACATACCCAGGGGCGCCTCTGCTTCATTACAATGCCCCGGGAGCGAAGCATAGCCACCCTGGCGACTCAGGGCGCAGAGAAGATGAGTGGGTCGTAATACGGTTTCAGGCGGTTGACATGTACTGTCTCTCGCCCGCGACGGCGCAGGTCTGGTGGCACTGTGAGCGGCTCAACGATGTAGTTGACCGGTGAAGTGGCATTGATGATACGGTACGGACCGTGATAACGCGCCAGGAGTTTGGAAGAGAGGCCAGGAATGTGGGCTGGTATCCAAAGCCAAACAAGCGAACCGGGAGCAAAGCTGGCTGGTGGTTGATGAGTATGGTCATGTCGTGTCTTTTGACGTTCTTGAGTCTCGCTAGTGAGGGAACGTGCCAGCTGACGGCAATCTTCAGCATACTTGGCGACTTCGGAAAGTGGAGTGTACTCTGCGGCATCAGGCTGGTACGGCAGTATGGTGTCCAAAGGGCAGGAAGGTTCTCGGCCATACACAAGGAAAAACGGGGAAAAGCCGGTAGTCGCTTGCGTCGCGGTGTTGTATGCGAACGTGACAAAGGGGAGTACGGTGTCCCAGTTGGAGTGGTCGGATGAAATATACATCCACAACATGTCGCCAAGTGTGCGATTGAACCGTTCGGTCAGGCCGTTGGTTTGGGGATGGTATGCGGTCGATTTTCGGTGAATGATCCTGCACTCCGTGAGGGGGGCTTCGACACCCTCCGACAAGAAGACACGGCCCCTATCACTTAGAAGTTCTCGGGGAGCACCGTGGCGAAGAACAAAATTGCGAAGGATGAAAAACCCAACTTCACGGGTGGTCGCTGCCGGCAGAGCTGCAGTCTCAGCGTAGCGAGTAAGATGATCGACGCCGACAATAATCCACCGATTTCCACACCCGCTGCATGGAAGCGGGCCGTAGAGGTCGATGCCGACGCGGTCGAACGGACGAGCCGGGCATGGTAGCGGCTGCAGCGGTCCTGTGAAACGGTGTGTAGGTGTCTTGCCCTGTTGGCAAGTAGTACAAGCCTGAATGTACTTTTGCCCAAAGTTGTACATGCCTCGCCAATAATAGCGCTGACGCAACCTTGTGTAAGTTTTGAGGACGCCGGCATGAGCGCTTAGGGGATCAGCATGAAAAGATGCGCAGATGTCAGAGCGCATATGACGAGGTATAGCAAGGAGCCATTTCCGACCGTCCGGCATATAGTTGCGGCGATATAGAATGTTGTCTCGCACGGAAAAGTGGGTTGCTTGGCGACGCAGTGCTCGTGTCGAAGGGACATCAGACGGAAGGTAGTCAAGTAACATTGCAAGTGTTGGGTCCTTGCGCTGCTCTGTGTGCATGTTGGTGATGGTCAATGGTGACAGGGTGGACGCGGAGTCTGACAAAGACGCCAAGTCAGGCGTCAGTGGGGAGGGGGAGAGCGCATCAGCGTCGGAGTGCTTGCGACCGGAGTGGTACATGACGCGGATGTCGTACTCTTGCAAGCGAAGCGCCCAACGTCCTAAGCGTCCCGACGGGTCTTTCAAGGAAGAAAGCCAACAAAGGGCATGGTGGTCTGTAACTACTGCGAAAGAACGGCCGTAAAGGTATGGACGAAACTTGCTTAGTGCCCAGATGATCGCGAGGCACTCCTTTTCTGTCACTGAGTAATTCAATTCTCCTTTCTTTAGAGTACGGCTAGCATAAGCGACGACGTATTCATTATAGCCAGCTTTCCGTTGCGCTAAGACCGCACCAAGGCCAACTCCGCTGGCGTCAGTGTGAACTTCCGTAGGAGCAGCAGGGTCGTAATGGCGAAGAATCGGTGGTGAGGTCAACAAATGGCGCAACTGCTGAAATGCCGCATCACATTCAGGTGACCACGCTTTTATGCCGTTACTGTCGGAAAGTAAACTTGTCAAGGGCGCCATGATGGATGCGAAGTTGCGTATGAAGCGACGAAAATACGAACATAAGCCAATAAAACTTCTGAGGGTTTTGATAGACGTAGGCGTAGGGAAGTCTGCAACGGCGCGGAGCTTGTCTGGGTCCGGGAGGACGCCGTCCTTTGAGACTACGTGACCCAAGATGGTTAACTTGCTTGCAGCAAAACGGCACTTTTTGAGGTTGAGCTCTAGGCCGGCAGAGGCGAGACAGGTCAGAATGTCATGGAGGCGAGCGAGGTGTGTCGTCAAATCGGTTTAGAAGACGACGATGTCGTCGAGGTAACATAGACATGCCTTCCATTTGTGGCCGCGAAGGATGGTATCGATCATACGCTCAAAAGTAGCAGGCGCGTTGCACAAACCGAAGGGCATGACGTTAAACTCGTAGAGGCCATCGGGTGTAACGAATGCGGTTTTCGGACGGTCAGGTTCGGCCATTGGAACTTGCCAGTACCCGGAGCGCAGATCCAAGGAAGTGAAATATTCTGCGCCTTGCAAGCAGTCGAGAGCGTCATCGATTCGAGGCAGTGGATAAACGTCTTTTCTTGTTATCTTGTTTAGGCGTCTGTAGTCGACACAAAAACGAATGGAGCCATCTTTTTTTCTTACCAACACGACAGGTGAAGACCAAAGACTTTGAGAAGGACGGATGACGTCACGTTTGAGCATGTCGTCCACTTGCTCTGTGATGACTCGTCGCTCTTTGGCCGATGCACGATACGGGCGCTGTCGCAAGGGGGAGTGGGAACCGGTGTCGATGGTGTGAGAAACACTGGTGGCACGGCCCAATGACGTCTGATGGCAGTCGAAAGAAGAAAGAAACTTGTGAAGGAGAGCGAGAAGTTGGCGGCGATGAGATGGGGAAAGAGCAGGGTCGATGGCGTTGTCAAAACACACTGAAGACGACGAGTCTGAGACAGAAGTGATGGCGTCAACGTAACAACGGTGGGAGTCGGTAGGAACATCGAGATCGTCAACGTAGTCGACCGCCTGCAAGTATCCTAGGGTCTCTCCACGCAGTAGGCTGATCGGGTACTGGTAGTAGTTGGTGACCAGTATAACAGTTGACCCAGATGTTATAGTGAGCACGGCAAACGGAAGAACGATGCCCTTGCGCTGAGCAAACACATCGGACGGCGTGAACACTACAGTGGCGTCAGAGTTGGCAGCAGACGACAGGACAACAGCCATCGACGACTCAGGGGGTATGGTTGTGTCGGCATCAACAATGAGTTTATCGGCAACGCGAGGAGAGCCGGTCAGCAGTGATTCACATAGTGGTAAAAGCGAAACTTCTGCACGCGAACAGTCAATGACAGCATCATGACGTGACAGAAAATCCCAACCAAGGATGAGGTCGTGAGAGCACGATGGTAGCACGAAACACTCGATTATGTACAGAACTTCGTTGATGACAACACGGGCCGTGCATACAGCTGAAGGGTGAATTCGATGCGCGCTGGCAGTGGCGAGCACCAGGCCAGATGGAGCTGTAGTCACTTTTCGGAGTTTGCGACGAAGGTTCTCGTGAATGACGGAAACGGCGGCTCCGGTATCGACTAGCGCAACTGCGGGTACTCCCTGTACAAAAACGGTAATAACATTTTGCGGCGAAGATGGAGGTCTTGAGAACGTCGACGTATTAGCAGTTCTTGCCTCTGGAACTGCACCAGTCAGTTTCCCGCTTCAGTGGGAGCTCGACGACGCAGGGGCGAAATCGAACGCCGACGAGGGGAAGGGGAACGACGAGTTTCTGATCGGCGATCAGTTTCCAGACGTCTCGGTGAAAATGGAGACGCGGCGGTGTATTGTGGCGCGTAGGTGGGCGTTTCCAGGTGGTAGGCGTTGTTGGGGCGCGGCGGCGACAGAAGCGCGCCACATGGCCAGCAATGCCGCAGGCGAAGCAGATAGGCCGGTTGTCTTCAGCGCGCCACGTCGAGGTTGGACGAAAAAAACTGCGGTGACGGTCGGGCAACTGGAAATGAAGCCGGGTGCATGGGCGATGAAAAAGAAGCTGGCGGCGGAGGAGGCCATGCAACCACGGCTGCGTAACTGAGCGGCAGCGACGTAGGGTGAGTGCGAAAGTTGGCACATGGCAGCGGCACAGTCATAGGATTGGGTAGGAAGGTTGTAGGAGCTGCAGGAAGCGCTTCCGATATCTGATTGCGGATGGCTTCCTGTTGCGTTGGAGTCAAAGCTGCCGAAGGTGAGTCGCTGTGAGGCAGCAGCGATAGCTGCCTGGCCACCTCTTCATGAATAAAATTTTTTATATGTTGCGATACGGTCGAGTTGGGCAGAAGGTCGGTAGAAACCGCTATGCTCGAGACGGAATCGGCGAGCTGAATGTTTTGGCGAGCGATGGAACGTTGGCGGCGCAGCTCGTCAAAGCTCTGACATAGGTTAGTAAGGACGGATACGCTCGTTGGGCTTTTTGCCAGCAGCATCTGGAATGCGCCGTCCTCTATGCCCTTGAGGATATGTTTAATCTTGTCATCCTCTGACATGGTGGGATTTACCCGCTTGCACAAATCGAGAACATCCTCGATGTAGCTGGTGAATGTCACTCCAGGCTGCTGTGCGTGCTGGCGCAGACGCTGTTCAGCGCGTAGCTTACGCACAGCGGGGTGATCAAACACTTCGGCAAAAAGGGTCTTAAATGCTGACCAGCTTGAAAAGTCTGATTCGTGGTTGAAGAACCACAGTTTGGCTACGTCGGCGAGGTAGAAGGACACATAGGACAGCTTAGCCTGGTCGTTCCATTTGTTATGGGCACTTACACGTTCGTACGATGAGAGCCAGGCTTCCACGTCGTGTTCGGCGGTCCCACTGAATATGGGTGGATCGCGATGAAGAGGGACGCCGGCGCAGACGACAGTGGCAGCCGCTGGTGCAGGCGACGAAGTGGCTGGATCAGGCATAGTGCAGGACGATCGTGTTGGTGTTGGCAGGGTTCGAGTGCGGAGCTCCAGGACGAAGCGAAGGATCTCAGCAACGTTCACCAAATGCGACGAGGTTTATTGTCCTCGATAACGTTGTAAGAACGCTAGGTACAGGTAGGCACTGCAAGGGCTGTTTGTATCACGGGGTTCTCTCTCGATCACGGCACGGTCCTTCGTCTTCCTCTTCAGTCGGCACATACCCAGGGGCGCCTCTGCTTCATTACAATGTATATATATATATATATATATATATATATTGTAAAGGCGAAGTGAACTTGGTCGCGCGCGCTCGCAAGGCGGGCGCTAGAAGAGAAGACGACGAACAGAGAATAGAACAGCCGGCCCAGGAACGGGTGTTGTGTCTCTTCTTTACAATGGCGCAGCCGGCGCACGCCAAGTCTTAAGGGGCTTCACCCTTAAGCACCGTCCTGTGGAGGCCTTGCGTCCTCCGGCATATCGCCGTCTAGGGCCCTTCCGGCGAGGGGACGCCGTCAACGCTTCCCTTCGCATAGATGCTGCGCCTGTGACTACGTCAAGATCCGATCCGCCAAGGCATGCCGTCCACGGTGCCTTAGACATGGATCCTCGCCGTCGTACGTTCCTTCTGCGGCCAGGGAACGCCGTCCACGCTTCCCATGCCCTTTATCCCGGCCCCATGATCTCATCGACATCTCAGCCAGCTAGGGATGCTGTTCACGCTCCCCTGATCATGCTTCCGGCTGCAGTGAGTGCAACATACGCCACCAGTTCTGGCTCAACGGATGCCGTTCAGGCTCCCTTGGCCACTGGTCCGGCTGGCCCGAGTGCGGCAGCCGCTGCCGCCGCCTCAGGGTACGTGGATTCCGCTCCTGGCTCTACGGGCGGCTCAGCCGGCAGCTTGTCCGACGCCATGCGAGCCATCTCACTGCTGACACAACAGCTCGAGGTTATGACGAACACCTTCGCATCCCTCAGTGGTTTCGTGGTCGCACCTCACATTGAGACAGCGCTTCGGCCCCTCCGTCATGGAACCGTCCTGCCTGGGAACGCCGTCCACGCTTCCTTTGACCAGACTATCATGCCTGGCACTACTTCGACTCCTCAGCCAACAAGGTATGCCGTCCCAGCTTCTTTGGTGGTAGAACCGGCTGTCGCTCCTACAACAACCGCACTTTCCGTGAACGCCGGCCCTAGTTCCACGGGAAGCTGGACAAGCAACCTGGCGGAGACGAGGCGCTGCGATTTCCAGCAGCCGGCTTGCGTAAAAATACCACGGTTTCGCGGCTTTGAAGATGACGTTCACCCTTTGGGTTCGCACCATCAATGCCTTGGGTGTTCGGCATGCTTGGCCAGACCACAAAAGATGGCTGGTTGCAGCCAAACGACTTTTCGGTGCCGCAAAGGCATGGGACACCTACGAAGGCGTCAAGCAGCAGTCCTGGCCTGAATGAAGTGCAGCGCTCATAGCTGCTTTCGGCCGGCATCCTTGTGCCTGCGTTGAGTCCGACCAGCCCATTTCTGCGCATGGCGCTCCTGCGAGCTACCGCTTGGATGCTGCGGAAGGTGTGCCCTGCAGCAGCCCTCAGGCAGTGCGCCGCAGACACCGGCTCATCGGGTGTCGCCTTCGGCTCCACCGAAGACAGTGGGAAGCGCATGGCGACCACCTATCCTACTTTGACTTTGACATGGTTATCTACAACAGCCGAGATTCTGCGACTTCAGCCCCAAGAAGCTCGGTAGCAACACCAAATCGCCGCTGCTGACAAGGTTTTGACATATGGGATCACGGCCTGCCCTGCTGTAGACCCAGGTTGCCAGCTACTTTTTCCACCGCGGCTCTCGGACTCTGCTTCGGCATCGGGCACCACACCATCAATGCCAGAGCCCGCGATAACATGCTATCCACAGCAGTCGGTGACGCGGTCTCCAAGCTCTCTGTTGGATGTGCACATGAAGGTGCCGTCTCACCGGGTGACACCGTCGGCTCTATCCGAATAAGTGGGAAACGCCGGGCGCACCTGCGCTTCCGCTACCATCCCGCTTCCTCTAGATCCACCTAGTATCCCGGCCTCGAACTTGGACAGCTCAACTGCACACGACGTGGCATTGAAAACCTTGAGGAGCCTTGTTCTATCAGTGGCAACTCTGCAAAAGTGCAAGTTGCGTCCCATGCGAGCACGGATGCTCACCTCCTCAATTAAGAAGCCGCGTCGTAGACCACACCGATGCGTTGCGACCGAACGCGATCAATGCGACCATGCGTGTTCAGTGCTACAAACTGTGGTTTGGCGTGAAGAATTTCCTGTCGTATTTTTTCAAGAGCGACGGGATAATCATCGGCAAGACCTGCGACCAGCGCGCTGCAGTCAGTGCCGCCCGCCAGAGAAGCTGGTGGCGCGCTGGACAGATTACCAACGACGACCTCAAACCCTGGACAAGTTGCTTAGTTACAAGCGCACCGGAAACTTGCAGCGTGGCCGAGTGTAAAGGCGAAGTGAACTTGGCAGCGCGCGCTCGCAAGGCGGGCGCTAGAAGAGAAGACGTCGGACAGAGAATAGAACAGCCGGCCCAGGAGCGGGTGTTGTGTCTCCTCTTTACAATATATATATATATATATATATATATATATGTGGATATACTGTGTATATTATTAGTATATTATTATTAGTGTATTGTATATATTGTAAGCACATTTCACGTACTTCATCGTTCTCATTTGTATATAGCCATCATCATCCCTGTTTCTCTTCTTCGTGTTTGAGCCTCGGCCGTGCCGGTGGAATAAACGGGTCTGCCAGTGCTGCCTGTCCTGGTCGTCTTCCGTCTTTCAAAGTGGTGGAGGCGCGTCAAGATCCCGACGTCCTCCTGCGTTCCTGCCCTACCTGGAGCTACGTTCCGGTCGCCGCCTGCGCCCGGCCACCCCCACAGCTATGACCACCCCTGCGTCGGCCGCCGGCACTATCGCTAACCCTGACGCTCCTGCTCCTACGACATCGGCTGCACTGACATCGTGCACCATTACCACCCCTCATCGTGATCCACCAGTCTTTGCGGGTCTCCGCGGGGAAGACGTCGACGACTGGCTCGACAACTACAACCGCGTGAGTTCGGCCAATGGGTGGACCGATAGACAGAAGTTGACTACCGTCGCGTTCTATCTGACCCACGTTGCGAAGACGTGGTATTTTAACCACGAAACTGACTTCACCGACTGGTCAGCGTTTACTACCAGCTTGCGGCAAATTTTCGCGTCTTCATCTGGCCGTTCAGAAGTCGCCAAACAGAAGCTCGCTGCGCGTGTTCAACTTCCGCAAGAGTCATATACATCGTACATCGAAGATGTCCTGGCTCTATGCCGCCGCGCCAACCTTGGCATGACGGAAGCCGAACGCATTCATCATATTCTTAAAGGCATTGGTTCCATCGCATTCAACGCCTTAGCTGTCCAAAATCCTACCTCGGTTCAAGATATTACATCGACGTGCCAGCGCTTGGACGAGCTTCAGGCCCTCCGTCTTCACCGTGACAGCGACCTTCCAATGCCACCTCATTCTGATTTACGTGCTCTTATCCGCTCTATTATTCGCGAAGAACTTCAGGAGCAGCAACAACGGCGATCCACTGTTGTTCCCGCCCCATCGCCAACGTTCGACTGGCGCAACCTTGTGAAGGAGGAGTTGGCAGCCATGACGACACCGACAACGTCTGTTGCCCCAGCAGCGTTCCCGATGCCCACATACGCGGAAGTCGCTGCAATGCCACCTGCTACTGTCCCTTCTGGGCCTCCTGACCTCACCTGCGGCCATCTGGCCTCTATGGGCGCCCGAGCACCTGCTGCACCTTCGTATGCTCCGTGGCGTCCACCTCGTCCGGTCTGCTTTTACTGCGGTATACGGGGCCACATATCGCGTTACTGCCGTCGCCGCCAGCTGGATGTAAGCCGAGGCTATGCCGATTTCGAGCGAGACGAGAACCGCCGACACGACGCTTACTACCCAGGCCCGTCCGCTTTTACGCAGCGTCGTTCTCCATCTCCTCCAGCGTCTCCACGTCTGCCTCAGGGCTCCCGTTCGGCTAGACGACGTTCTCCTTCTCCCTACCGCCGCTCTGCATCACCGCTTCGCCCCATCTCCCGCCTTGCTGACCAACACTCGGAAAACTAAGGATTGCAGTTTTTGGAGGGAAAACTGCGTCCTGTCGAACTTCGGAAATACCTCCTTGTCGCCCGGCCAATATGCTATCTGTAACTCTCGAAGGTGTTCCTGTGCAAGCTCTCGTCGATACTGGTGCCGCTGCTTCCGTTCTGCGTAGTGATTTGTGCTCACGGCTCCGTAAAGTCAGAACGCCTTATCTTGGACCCGTTTTACGCGGCGCTAATAACGTACCCATTCACCCCGACGGACAATGTACGGCTCGTGTTTTTATCGACGGCATTCGTCACCACATTGAGATGATTGTGCTACCCGCGTGCATCCATGAACTTATTCTCGGTTGGGACTTCCTGCATTCTGCCTCCGCTGTTATATCATGTAGGGAGAAAGTCGTCCACATCACAGATACCACAGATGCACCTATTTTGGAGTCGTCACCCTCCATCTTGAACTTGGCTGTCGCTGCAGATTACGTCCTGCACCCTGGTCACGAACACATTGTAGCTGTCACATCCGGCCAGCTAACCGATGGAGACGCACTGGTTACCCCCTCTTCACGCTGCACTTCACGAGGAATTCTAGTCGCCCCTTGTCTCGTCCGGTTTTCATGTGGCCGAGCTCTCCTGTACGCCTGCAACACAACACCAGATCCTGTATTGTTGCCCAAAGGGATGACCGTGGCAACCTTCACCGACCCGCCACTGATCTCTGTCGCAGCGCTTTCCCCTTCTTCGTCACCAGTACCAACCTCAGGTTTGGATTCTTCTTCTCTCCGAGCCCTAATTGGTTCTGACCTAACCGCTGCCCAGTCGGATGCGTTACTCGCCCTTTTGGCTAAGCACAAATCCTGCTTTGATAGCTGTGCCACCGCATTGGGCCAGACTTCCGTAGCTGCACACCGCATCGAAACCGACGGTTCTGCAATTATACGCCGTCGCCCATATCGTGTTTCGCCGTCGGAACGGAAGATCATTGAAGAACAAGTTGATGACATGCTAGCACGAAATATTATACGACCTTCATCCAGTTCTTGGGCGTCTCCTGTCGTTCTGGTGAAGAAAAAGGATGGTTCAGTTCGCTTTTGCATTGATTATCGAGCGCTCAATAAGATTACACGCAAGGATGTGTATCCCATGCCTCGAATTGACGACGCCTTAGATACACTACAAGGAGCGGAACATATATATATATATATATATATATATATATATATATATTGTAGTGACAAATACCGGCGCCAGCAGAGGACGAAGAAGAAGACGCTTCTTGTTGTTGGTGCTCGCTCTCGCTCCGCTTGGCCGTTGCCTGTTTCTGGTCTTCATAAAAACGCCAAGCGCATCTAACCTTGAACGCGTCTTATCAATTGGTGGAGCGTGCTGGTTCCCTCTTCATCCTGGAACTCCGTACCCGGACTCTACCCCCCGCCTCGGCAATGCCTGACGACGCGCCACAGCAGGGTGCTCCCGCACCACCGGTCGTCGCCTGCTCCGGCGTACCACGACAGCGCGACCCTGTCATTTTCAACGGCACCGACGAGCACGACGTCGAGGACTGGCTCACTTCATATGAGCGGGTAAGCGCCCACAATAAATGGAATGACGGCGACAAGCTCAGCTACGTCAACTTCTACCTGGCGGGCGTAGCTCAGCTGTGGTTCCACAACCACGAAGCTGATATTGCCAACTGGTCCGCCTTTAAAGCGAGCTTCGCGGAAGTCTTCGGCCGACCCGCTGTTCGCAAGCTCCGCGCAGAACAGCGCTTACGCGATCGCGCCCAACAATCCGGCGGGACCTTCACGTCCTACATCGAGGATATTGTGGACCTCTGCCGTCGCATCAACCCTGCGATGTCCGAAGCCGATAAAATAAGACACATCATGAAGGGGATCGAGGACGACGCGTTCCACATGCTCATAGCCAAAAATCCCCAAACGGTCACGGACGTGGTTCAGTACTGTCAGAGCTACGACGAGTTGCGGAAACAGCGCATTGCTACACGCCTCCCGAGCTCTGACACAGCCAACATGTCAGCGTTAACTGTAGGCTCCGTTTCTGCTGACACCACAATGCTCATGCGGCAGATACAGCAGTTTGTCCGAGAAGAAGTGGCGCGACAATTGTCGCTTGTTCCCTGCGTCCCGGGCTCTGCGCAGGCGCTTGCTCCGACGCTACGACAGGCCATAGAGGAGCAAATTTCTGAGGCTCTCCCAACCACCTACCAGCATCCGCCTGTTTCCGCTCCACTCACCTATGCTGAGGTCGCACGCCGCCAGTCACCAGCAATGCCACTCCGCACGGATCCTGTTCGACCAGCAAATACCCTCTACGCTGCGCGTGCGCCTGTCCACCCGAACCCGCCTCCTTTTCGCCGTCCCGCGCCGCCGTCCACTAATCCTTGGCGCACCCAGGACAACAGGCATATTTGCTATTTCTGTTGTCTACCTGGCCATGTCGCACGTTTCTGTCGTCGTCGTGACATCCGTACTAGTGCGGGCGAAGTAAATCAAGGCTACTTTCCTTCTGAGCCACCACACCCGATCTCCTCCCACTCAACGATGAACAGCTGCTCACCGAATCGACGTGACTACGGCCCACGTCGGTCGCCCTCACCACGTCGCCGTTCACTTTCCCCAATGGTTCGTCGCCCCCCACCAGTCCAAGCGGAAAACTAGCCCTCGCAGTTCCGGAGGCAAGAACTGCGCTCGTGTCGACAACTTCAAGGCCTCGATTTCTACCTGCGAACGAAATCACCGTGAATATCGAAGGTGTTTCTGTGCAAGCACTTGTCGATACTGGAGCCGCTGTGTCTATTCTTAGTGGAGAACTGTGCCGCAAGCTCAAAAAAATTACGATTCCGCTTTCCGACGTCTCCCTGCGTACCGCAACCGCGCACCACATTCACCCTTCATTGGCATGCACAGCTCGCCTTGTCATTCAGGACGTTTTGTACGTAGTCGAATTCGTCGTTTTTTCACCGTGTTCACACGACGTTATTTTGGGTTGGGACTTTCTTGCTGCTAACCATGCCGTTGTTGACTGTGCGCGTGCCGAACTTGAGTTGTCGCCGACGTGTGACGCCGCATCTGACAAGCCGCCTTCTCGAGTGGTCGTCGCCGCGGACACTGATATACCTCCCTTGTCTTGTGTTCTTGTGCCACTTTCTTGCGACTATGCTCCCTCTTCCACCGCCCTGTTTGCGCCCTCCGAAGCCTTCACCTCTCGCAAAGACTTCCTCCTTCCTTTTGCAGTTCTCACAGTCGAAAACTCTTGCAGCGCCATTTATGTCACGAATCGGTCCTTTTCCCCAGCCACCTTATTCCGTGGTGAATGTATCGGTCGGCTTGACGATGTTGATTCCGCCTACTCCACTCAACTGCCTGACGACGCGATGAGTCTTCACGTCGACAGCATTACTCCTGTTACCACCGCCGATTCGTCCTCCTTAGAAGCCTTCCTCCCGTCAATTGATTCCGAACTTCCACCTGCCCAGCGTACCCAACTCTTGGAACTGCTCGATCGCTTTCGGCTGTCGTTCGATCATGAGCAATCTTCCTTGGGCCGCACATCCTCCATCGTTCACCACATTGAAACCGGCACTCATGCACCCCTACGCCAGCGTCCCTACCGAGTTTCTCACGCTGAACGTCGTGTCATTGATGAACAGGTCAACGACATGCTTCATCGTGGCGTAATACAACCCTCGAACAGCCCTTGGGCCTCCCCAGTTGTGCTGGTAAAGAAAAAGGACGGTAGCATTCGATTTTGCGTTGATTATAGGCGCCTTAACAAGATCACACGAAAAGATGTTTATCCGCTGTCCCGAATCGACGACGCTCTCGACTGCTTACAAGGAGCAGAGTTCTTTTCCTCTTTGGACCTTCGATCTGGGTATTGGCAGGTCCCTATGAATGACACTGACCGTCCGAAGACAGCGTTTGTAACCCCAGACGGGTTATACGAGTTTAACGTGATGCCATTCGGCCTTTGTAATGCGCCTGCCACCTTCGAACGCCTCATGGATAACATTCTTAGAGGCCTCAAATGGCACACATGTCTGTGCTACCTGGACGACGTCGTCGTCTTTTCCAAGGACTTTGACTCCCATCTAAAGCGTCTCGCAAGCGTCCTGACTTGCCTTTCCGACGCTGGACTGCAGCTTAACCTGACGAAGTGCCACTTTGCCGCCCGCCAGCTTACCATCTTAGGTCATGTTGTCAGCAAGGACGGTGTCCTTCCCGACCCTGCAAAGCTTCGCGCCGTCGCCGAGTTCCCCAGGCCGTCTACGCTGAAGGAGCTCCGTAGCTTTATAGGCCTGTGTTCGTACTTTCGCCGATTCGTGCGTAATTTTGCGTCCATAATCGCCCCCTTAACGCAGCTGCTTGCCAACAGCCAAGGCATCTCGGCATGGTCTACAGCTTGCGAAGACGCGTTTGCCACCTTACACCATCTTTTGATATCCCCACCTATTCTACGCCACTTTGACCCAGACGCTCCAACAGAAATCCACACAGACGCTAGTGGAGTCGGCCTGGGCGCTATTCTAGCCCAGCGTAAGTCTGGCTTCGAAGAGTACGTCGTCTCTTACGCCAGCCGCGCTCTCACCAAAGCGGAAATTAACTATTCGGTCACGGAAAAAGAATGTCTTGCTATCGTTTGGGCAATCACCAAATTTAGACCTTACGTATATGGCCGTCCATTTGATGTCGTGACTGATCACCACGCCCTGTGCTGGCTGTCGTCATTAAAGGACCCATCTAGTCACTTAGCTCGTTGGGCGCTTCGTCTCCAGGACTATGACATCCGTGTTGTCTACCGGTCAGGCCGTAAGCATTCGGATGCCGACGCTCTTTCGCGCTCACCACTGCCTGATGAGTCTGGTGCTGCGTCTGTCTCAAGCTATGATTCTTCCTCTCTTACATTGGCCGACATGCCATCCGAGCAACGCCGGGATCCTTGGATACCATCTCTTCTAGAGTATTTATCTCAGCCATCACCCCGCACCACCGACCGCTCGCTTCGGCGCACTGCTCGCCACTTTGCCATCCGCGAAGGGCTCCTGTACCGCCGCAACTACCTCTCTGATGGCCGTAAATGGTTGCTAGTGATTCCTCGCCATCTACGTTCTGACATCTGTGCCTCTTTTCATGCGGATCCTCAATGCGCCCATGCCGGTGTCCTAAAGACGTATGCACGCCTACGGCTTCGATACTACTGGCGCGGAATGTACCGCTTCGTTCGGCAGTACGTCCGCTCGTGCTCCAAGTGTCAACGCCGCAAGAGCCCACCTAACCAGATAACAGGGCCGCTTCAAAAATTGCCTTGTCCCTCCCGGCCTTTCGACCGTATCGGCATTGACTTGTACGGCCCTCTACCGTACACCCCAGATGGCAACCGCTGGGTTATCGTCGCCGTGGACCACCTCACGCGCTACGCCGAAACTTCAGCGCTTCCGGCGGCCACAGCACGTGAAGTCGGCTCGTTCATCCTTCGCAACCTTGTTCTTCGACATGGTGCGCCTCGCGAGCTACTGAGTGACCGTGGTCGTTCATTCCTCTCCGAGGCTGTAGAAGCCCTGCTCCGCGAATGCAACTTAGCTCCGCGACAGCGCTGCTCCATAGAACTACGAGCGCCTATCATCCGCAAACCAATGGTATGACTGAACGCTTCAATCGCACTCTCGGCGACATGCTCGCTATGTACGTTTCCGCTGACCACATTAACTGGGACCGCATCCTTCCTTTTGTTACGTATGCCTACAACAGCGCCACTTAGTCGACCACAGGATTCTCTCCTTTCTTTCTTCTTTATGGTCGCGAACCTTCCTCGTTTATGGACACGATTCTTTTGTATCGCCCCGACGCTTCAGAATCTACGACTCTATCCGAAGCTGCCACCTATGCCGAAGAATGTCGTCAGATCGCACGTTCTCTTACCGCGCAAAACCAGGCCAGCCAGCAACATAGTCGAGACGCCGGCTTGTCCTTTCCATCATATTCACCTGAATCGCTGGTATGGCTCCGCGTTCCCTCATCTACTCCCGGCCTTTCCAGAAAGTTCATCTCAAAGTATGACGGCCCTTACCGGGTTCTACGACAGACGTCCCCGGTCAACTACGTCATTGAGCCCGTTCAGCCATCTACGGACCAACGGCGTCGCGGACGCGAAACTGTTCATGTCGACCGACTGAAGCCGCACTACGACCCACCAGTGCTGCCTGTTCCATAGGTCGCCAGGATGGCTCCTTTTTCGCCGGGGAGTGATTGTAGTGACAAATACCGGCGCCAGCAGAGGACGAAGAAGAAGACGCTTCTTGTTGTTGGTGCTCGCTCTCGCTCCGCTTGGCCGTTGCCTGTTTCTGGTCTTCATAAAAACGCCAAGCGCATCTAACCTTGAACGCGTCTTATCAATATATATACATGTAGAGAGAGAGAGAGAGATCGTATCGAAAGATCAGATGGCTGTTAGCGCAGCTCGACTGAGTCGTTGACTCCACTCTCTGAGTAGTCCAACAATGTGCGTCTTGTGACCTCGGTGGCATAAGTAGAAGCGTCCTATATCGCCCGGTAGGCGGAATAGCCATTTAGGGCTATGGGTTGTAGTCCACGCGATGCAGAGTCGGAGAGTGCTGAAGTCAGCGAATATGTCCTAGAGTGAACAGCAGGAAAGACGCCTGTGCTGTTTAAGGCGTCGAGTACGTGTGAAACAAAACCGGAAGGAGGTAATCCGCGAATGGGTGGTCTACCAGATGGCTTGGTCAATAACAATTGCAGCAATCCTCAAAGATCTATAGCAGGGAAAAGTCCACAAAGGTGGCTCGTGAGCAGGGCATGCACGGTTCTAGATAGAAGTGCGCAATATTCGAAATACCATGTTTGCTCTTTCCTTGAGAATAAGTCATCGCCAATGTTAAGCGTGCTATAATAATGAAATTCTCCAATCGAAGCGAATACGAATGCATGACACAAATGAGCACCGACTATTATCTCATTTCTGAAGCAACATGAAACATGATCTTTTCGTGAAGCCCGCGTTGTAAAAAAATGCACATGTACGGTTTTTATACATTGATACGTGCATATTGTCAGGTATCTTGAATAGAAACTGGTGGTGTTTATTGGGCAGCTGGCTCCTGAAAGACACGTCTGGTTCGCCTACTTCGATCTGCCAGTCAGTACCCGCTTTCCACATCGAGTGGCGAAAAATTGCTCACATATTTTTCGGGCCACCCGCACTTCGCCTGTCTCTCACGAAACTGCGCGAAAGCCGCGCAAACTCCCCATCTCATATGAAGTGTACCCACTGATTATGCATGAATAGATAGAACAAGAGAAAACAAATATTTGCGATGCTTTGCCTTTTTCGCCATAAGCCCTACGCTATTGTAGAATACGTTTCGGGCTGCCCCCACTTTGCCTGCCCGACACGGGGGTCACAATATCGCGAAAACTGACCGCGTCGGTGGGACCCCCTCCCTCAAAAGTTTTCTGAACACGAGATGCGAGTAAAATCTAAATTTTATCGCAGCCTAGGCACGGGCCCTTCAACCAAAAGGTTGAGTTGGTACTTCTTCGTACAATCATCACATTCCTGACATACATTTCACTCTGTAGTGAAGTCGAGAGAAAACTTAGCTTATTCTCGCTTTCCCTGCTCCGAAATATTCTGAGGGCGGCTGTACGCACTAAAGATGCATTATGCCGAACAAAACTTCATTTTTTTACCGAAACGCCGGCGACTGCTCCGTTTTGACAGGACTAAGAGCTGGCTGCTCAACTGGTTTTTCAGGGCTGCCGGCGTCCATGGATTTATTTGCGTATGCTAAAAGTTTTAGGGCGGCAGTATGATGTTGGCCGAGGCCCTTTGGCTAGTATGCGATATCGCTCTGCCACCTATCCTTCGCTGAGGATCTATTTAAGCGGTATTTCTAGCCTTCCGTTGCACGCTGCCGCGATTTTTCGACCAACATCCGCAGGCTTAGCAAAGAAAAGCGCACCAATCGCAGACGGGTACCGCCCTAGTATCAGGTTATCCACTTTTACAGCGCTAGCTCGTACCCACCGAAACCTTCTGCACTTGTGCGCGCTTCTGGCCTCTTGTGAGCCAATTAGATTTTTTAAAAATTAGTGGCCCCTCGGCTGTCGAGGAAAGGGGGGTAAGCGAAGCTTGTCGTGTGTTTCTTCGGTGTTCCTCCGAATGAATTGCGCTGACGTGTACCACGTTGTGCTTGAACCACAACCGCTCACAAGCACTGCAGCTGGCTATCAAGTTCCGGTTGAGGAACTCGAGTTGAAACCTGGCCGTTGCATCGGGGATGTTGGCGGTAGCGTTGCCGAAGCGTGCACCACCGTTTTCAGGTGCCTGGAGGGCTACACTACGCTGACGTTTGGCCACAACGTGGCGCTACCGCAAATCGGAGTCGGTGGCTCTTCGCTGACGTTTGGCCTCAACTAGAGCACTGCACGGGCTCGGGCTTACCCGAAAGCCCGGGCCGGGCCAGGTAGAGCAGTTTTTTCACGGGCTCGGGCCGAGCTCGGGCATGGCGTGTCCTTTTTGACCCGGGCCCGGGCCGGTCTCGGGTTTTTTGGCGCGGGCCCGGGCCGGGCTCGGGCTTTCTGCGAGTAATTCTCGGGCTTCTAAACTCTGAAAAACATGTATTTTTTGGTCTCGGGCCGGGTTCGGGCCGGTTTCGAGCCAGGCTCGGGCCGGGCTCGGGCTTAAGGTAAAGGGGTGGCGGGCAGGTAGCGTAGATTATTTCCGGGCCCGGGCCGGGCCCGGGTCTCGCCATAAAAGTTTTCATCGGGCTCGGGCGGGCCGCCCAATGTAAAAACGGGCCCGGGCCGGGCCCGGGCCGCGAAAATCGGCCCGTGCAGTGCTCTAGCCTCAACAGCGCGCTTCCTCAACTCGGAGTCCGCAGCTATTCGCTGACGTTTCGCCTGGGCTTCGGAAGCCCTCACGCTCGAATCGGCACGTCGACGACGAGTTTTTCCGAGCGCGTTCATTGTGGATGGATTTTCATGAAATTAAATCTGTCCGTTACATAAGACATTGAATGGCTCATACCCCTTATGCAATGGCTCATTCCCACGTAAACGCAGCCTCCCCATTATGACGACAGAAGTGAAGGGAAATTCTACGTTGTAATTATTAGCGGCAACCCAGCCAGCTGTGGTAGCAGACGACGACGACGAACGCGGAATGCAGCGGCCCAAGCGCACGAACGCGTGCCGAGCATGAGCCCGTACCGACCATCTGTGCAGCTCTGAAAGCAGCCGTTTTTTTTAGCATTACATCGCCTACGCAGGAAAAAATTGTACAAGTGTGTTGGTGACGTGGTGTTTCCCGTGCCCTTGTACAGGGCTGTATACTCTGGAGGCCCAGATGGAAATGTTTTAGAGAGAGTTTAAAAAATGCAGGTGTCGCCGGGAACCAAACCTTTTATTCATGTTACACACTGGAAGTTTAACTGTTAAATCTTTTCTAGAGGAAGGAGGTTTCTTTCTACCTTGGGGTTCCCACTGCTTGATATGCAAGCACCTTGAGACAATAGACCATGTTTTTCCTTCATTGCTGGGAAGGGGCATATTTTTGGGATGTGCTACAAAGAACCATTAAAAAAGGATTACCGCTCGACTCTTACGGGATCAGGTACCTGCCAACAGATAATGAGGAGGGTTTTCCGTTTGACCAGATTATGCTGATGGGCGTCCACAGTATAAGGCGCTCCCGAATGGATGGCTATTTTTGTGACCCAGACGCAAGACCAGCACGCATGTATTTCCGTGAAAGTGTGCACAGGTTTCTGGAGATATTGAGAGCACAAACATATGTTCCTGAGTGGCTGTCAAGGCTGGAGCCTTTGGTAGTGCTCAGGGAATTTTAAAATGACAACACCTGGCCGCAGTGGCAATTTGGCCATTTGAGCGATCTGGCGTACTGTCTAATGTTGTGGGTTCATTTGTTGTGCTGTGTCGAAGCCCGGCAATAAAGAAAAACAAAGTATACGAGCTTCGCTTGAAAAACACATCCCGGTAGCTTAGCGACAGCATATTTCTTTTCATCCGGCAATGTTCCTTGGTAATGACTAGTTTTTTGACAGAAACTCAGTCTTTCACCTTGTAGATCGTGTTAGTTCTTTACTAATTATAGGCCCAAGGGTTTTGTAGCACGGCGTCTCATCAGAGGCTGCGGCTGCTGAGATAATAGCGTTTTGGACAGCACGTGCCTCCAGGCCCTTGTAGTTAAGGATCTTGGCGAGGCAGTAGTGCTGCTGGAATTCGTACGTTTTAGTATTTCATTCCTTCGCAGTATGTCTTTTAGGTTCATAGCTCAACACACAATACAATACGCAGGTGGCGCCTTCGACACAGATGGTGCCATTTTCGCCCCACGCATGATGCAATCGGAGCTAAATTTAGCCTCTCATTCGGCGTTCTGAGAGGCGTAGCTCAGCAGCACATTTGTCCATCCCAGGATGAATGATCGTGTTGGAGAGCTCAGTATACCATAGTACGTATTAGTTACCAAGCTACTACTCTTCTGGAGTTATAAGGCCTAGAAGTGTGAAACATATACCGTAGAAAGTTCACGCTTGTTTAACTAAGGCCCAACCCCTCCCCCTGCCTTCTACACGTACGGTGTAGAAATTGCGCGGAGATACTAGGGCAGCAAGACAGAGGGATATCCAAATTGTTTGACCACGGCCGAACATGTCGCTCTCCATAGGGAGTGCAAGCACTGGAGAGAGAAACGAGAAGTGAAAGAAAGGGAGGTAGGTAGGTAGGTTAACCAAGGACGTGCTCGGGTGGCTAGTTGCTAAAATTTATCTACTTGTGAGAGTAAAAAAAAAGATGTCCCCAATGTGCCCCCCCCCCTGTTTTTCAGGACTTAGCATCCGCACTCGGGTTGGCCCGAAAGGCCACCGTTGTTTGGGCCAGGACCCTTATGCGAGACATCAAGTAGCTTACACTTAAATGATCCTCGTAAATGTGTAGTAAACTACAGAGTATTGTGTACTGGGGAAGAACATCAGCGAAAAGATTTAAATGTTAGTAGTAACGACACTGCTGTAGTCTGATATCTAGGTACAAAAAACACAAAAGAGTAATGTCCAAATCAAGCACGAAGTAGTTTAGCAAACCTGCCCAATAGAATAATACAACCCAGAAAGGTTCGTATTGACAGCCAGCCCACATGCCTTTTTAAGAGACCCAAACTCTCAGCAGCCCTAACTGTTTCCCGGCACAGCATTGATCATGCTCCGAATGCCATCCCAAAGATTTGTACATTTTTACCTGCAAAAAGGTCTTTCAGGGCAGCGTATTTCGCTCTTTTGGTAGCACACATTCGAATCAAAATGCCTTCGTTGGCGTCCCAATTGACCGCAATGTCTACAATAGTCACTTGGTCGCCCTCTTCGACAATAAGATCGGGCTTTAAACTAACGTGATCCTTTTTCACAGGGAGCTTCTCTGCGTTTACCACTGCCTGTGGCCGCCGTTCCTTTACCATTCGTACCACATTTTTCGCTATGAAGTTGTGGCGTTCTGTTGTGGCAAGTAAACTCTAGGGCATTCTTGCAGAATGTAAAGGCTGTCTCAAGCCTCGAACTGCAGCGATGGCATAGCCATGCCGTGGGATCGGTTGCATGTTTGTGGGACAAAGTACGTGTAGGATACAAGTTAGTTCGTAAGTGAAGTGCCTTAATCCTATCCCCATCCTTAAGCTGTTTAGAATCATTAGCAAGCCATGAATTCGCAGTGAACTGGCATTTGTGCACAAACTGATCTTGGTTTTGACAACGGCCCTTTGATGTTTCCACCAGGAAACAGACCCCTTCTTCAATGCTGTTTTAACCTGATAAGTCTCAAACACTGTTCCTATACGGACCCTACAGGCCCCCAACACCTCCACGAATAGTTGATGAATGAAAACGGACAAGGCGTGTGACTGCCTTGTGGTACGTTATCATCGCTACCCTCTGCAACTGCAGCATCCCCACACCCGCACCTAGTCGGAATCCAAATGTGGCTATTTGGAAACCCCTGGGGGAGATGCAGTGCAGCCTTAACGTGTTTGGAGAGCACTCGCTCAAGACTTCCTGCCTCAGACTGTACCTGTAGTGAGTTCGAAGACCCATAAAGGTATGCTGGTTGAGCAAGTTGCCTCCAACATTGAAGTTTTTGAAAGGCTTTAAGCTGGCTTTCCCAATCAGTTCAAGCAGTTTGTTTGCTTTCTCAGATTCTACAGCAGGAGCTTTATTTACAAAGAAGTGCAATCCCAAGTATTTTATGGGTTGGTCTTTTAGAACTGATTGAACGCCAATTCCGGATACTTGAATTGGATCAACAGAATAATCAAAACCCTTAGTGCGGTGATTCGGTCGCCACCCAAAATAGTGAGATTTTTGCGGATTGATAAGTAAACCAATGTTGGAAAGGTAGCTTTCAGTTTGGACTACTAGTGCACGAAGACCCTCATAGGTATCGGAGACCAAAACGAAGTCATCTGCAAAAGCCATTGCGGACATGTTAGCACCCCCAAGATCCACACCAAGTTTTGTATGTTCAGTCTCTCCAAGAGAGGGCCCAAGACACAGTTAAATAGAAAAGGAGATAAGGGATCTCCCTGGTCCATTCCTCTTTTTACAGACACTCTCTGTTCATCCGTCATGCCATTGCACCAGTAAGTAGTGGTACAGTGCCGATACATGTCCCGAAGAATGAATCTGAGGCGTTCAGGGAGACCTCTTTCAGCTAAGGCCAAGAACAATGCCTTATGTGAAACGGAGTCGAATGCCTTGAGCACATCGAGGCTGAGGGAAAACAATGCCCAATGCATTTTCTTAAGTCTCCTCATTAAAGCCTGGAGAATGAGGATTTAGAAGTGGACTTGTCTGCTTGGAATCCAGCTTGGTATTTTTGGAATTGATTATTTTCGGAAAGACGGAGCAGCAAAATTTTTGCATAAACTCAGTGCAGGACTGGAGAAACTGTTATGGGCCTAAAATTACCCGGGCCACTCGGGTTAGAACATTTAGGTATAAAAACCGTACGTGCCAACTTCATCTCGATGGGTAGCGAACCGAAAGAAAACCAATCGTTAAAAATGTCAACGAGTATTTCTGACGGAATTTTTTTTAACTCGGATACTTAACCCCATCTGGCCCAGCTGCCGACTTGTTGGGAAATGAACGGAGTGTACGATCCACTCCCGCTGAAACGAAAAGACATTCTTAGACCTCAGTGTTCGCATCGCAGTGCAGACCACCATTAACAGTTGCAGATTCCGCCCCAAATATTGGGTCGAACTCTTTGTGCAGTTCATGCAATGCACACCCATCTGGAGAACCGCCCAGTAGAAGTGAGTCTCCCAAAGCTGCAGGCCCCACGCTGTAAAGGCGCTGGTGTTCAATGTAAAGTGCCTTGCGGTGTTGTTTTCGCGACATGTCTGAATAATTAATATGTGCCCTCAATGGACGTGGCCTTGGAGGCGTTCTCTTCACATTGTAGAGATCAAGAAGATGATTGATGTCTTTCATAGTATATTAGACCAACGCTTAATGCAGACACCAGTCGCTCATCCTTGATATCAACACGCTTGGGGATAGGGAAAGGGGAAGAACAGATGAGAAGGAGCGAGCAGAAAAGTAATAAAGGGTCAGCCATTCACAGAGTCAGTTGCAGAGGAAGGTCCACTCTCACAAGAGCTCATACAATCCAGTCACCTTCAAGGAAGGAAAGAGTGGAGAAGGAAAGGCAGGGAAGTTAAAGGGACACTAAAGAGAAACCGGAAGTTCATCTTTAATGGTAGATTATCCTATCACGATCACAGACATACCATTCTTAGTGCGAACAGAGGTTTAATAAGCTAGAAAAAAACGAAAAACTGAAGGATAGGTGCTGACGCTTCACAGTCATTTCCCGCACTACACGTTCGTGACGTCGCAGATCACAAACGCAGCCTGGCCGCGATTGGTCGAGAGTGATTTATCGCTGTGAATAAAACGCAAAATTAAATACATCTTAAACGTACATAAACGGCATTTGTCAATTTTTTAAGCCGTTTCAATAGAGGACATACAAGTTTAGCGCAAAATTAAATAAGTAATAAGAAAAAATGGCGTGGCGCTACATGCGGTCATGATAGTTTCGTAGTTTCGTTTTTGCTCCAGAATCATCGCGCACGCCTGTTCCGCTCGTGCTGCAGTGTTTGGTTGCGTGGCTCGAAAAAACGTTGAATTCGCGGGAAACAGCCAGAAAATGCCTCGTGTGTGTAGTGTTGAGGGCTGTATAAATGGCCCAAGGCGCTTGATCAGGGGCAGCGGCACTGTTGACTCGATTGTGTCCTTTCTTGTGGCGTCGCTCGGAGAGCCCCGGCTCCCCGGCGTTCGCAATGGCTCGTTGCTCTGCCGGTGATAAAACGGCAAAAGAGCCAGAGAAACCGATGGTGTGCTCTCTGCATTTCTCGCCCTTGGATTATGTATAAATCCTGCCCTCGGAAAGTATCTTGGCGTGCCCCAGAGGCCACTCCTTTCTCGAGCAGCTGTCCCATCAATGTCGCCTTCATCAAATCCCCTACTGATGCCCCTGCAGCAGCAAATTGGCGGCTCGGTGAGTGCTGAATGTCATTAAAAAAGACACGAAAAAACCATACCGAGTACACGCGCAACTTTCTACGCTTGTTCGGTCGGGAACATCGTCGACTGGCGGACCGGCCGCCTCGCCTTCCGTCGATAAAAACGAGGCTTTGCTTCCGTCGGCGCGGCCGGCTGCTCACCGCCAGCCTACGCGTAAACACCTACCGCGCGAGCAAGGAGGATCATTTCGTGCTCCGTTTCACTGAAGTCGCTCAAATGAAGTCCTGCTTCCCTGGCGAGCTCTTCGTTCCAAGGTTCAGCGTCACCAACGGTATGCATCGCGACCACAGAACACCTAAGCCAAAGTCGCAGCGAACGCAAACGCAGCGGCCATACAGCCTATGATGGAGCGTGCGCCTCGGCCCTTTACGCAAGCGATGACGTATCATGGCGCCTTCTGATTCGCTGAGAGCAATTAAATTCGTGACGACACTGCTTCAGCGCCGAATCTGGGGTGAGATAAATTGAGGAAGAGATATTTGGTCTTTCTTTACGAATTTCTCCGCTAATAACTCATATTTTTGCACCCAACAAAAACTGAATGCGTTCCTCAAGGTCCCTCTTTTATTCCAACTGAAGTTCCTGTTGTCTTTAGTGTCCCTTTACCTGTTTAGCACAACCGGTTTGCTACCCTACGCACGGGAGCGCCTTCAAGAAGTGAAGAAGTGCTTTTCTGGGCTTTCGCATGCAAGAATGCATAGGCCATGGTCCCAGGACGTTAAAGGGCCCCTAAACCACCTTCGATATTTTTCAAAGACTTCAAGTAAACACGCGCATCGAGTTCCGAATGCCGTCACGATCAACGATGCCAAACGCTGCAGCGTTACGCGTCGCGGGCGCGCCACGAAATAAAAAAAAAACAAGGTCATGCTCCTCTCCGAGCCTTTCTGGTATCCCCAGAGGTGGTCGTGATGTCACCCGGGTGCATCTGGTGATGTCAACGGGCGCGACTATGTCGATTGGTCGCGCAAGAACCTAGGACTTCCGGTTAGTCTGCTAGCAGGTACGCGCGCTCCCTGTTCTTCGTCCTCGTGTTGCTCGCTTGTGCGCACTTGCGAATCTGTAATTACAGCCCGCAACGCAAATGCAAATCGCTCGCGTTCCAACACAGTCGTGCTGGGCGGTCTGATTAGCTACGCGAACAGATTGCGACAGTGTTGGCCTTTCTAGACCTGCGCCCAACACAGGGTCCATTGCGGCACCCTTCGCATGGGCACGCGCCGGCACGGCAACAGCGGGTAGCCGAGAAGCGCTGAGTCGCGGCCACGGTGTAAGAACATTTAGGTGTTGACACTGCGCGCGAGCGTCTAGATTATGTTCGGCAGCGGGCGCACCGAGTAGCTCTACTGCGAGCCGATAGATGGCGCCACGGTTAGCGGTCCCAGCTTAGCATCGCCGGCGGCTTGACATTGCTCTGCCTCCCCTAAATTTTCGTTCATAGTGGAGTGAGTAAAACTCAAAGCGCGAAGTAAATTCGTTATTTCACATCAAAGGATAAGTATACCAGGCTTAATGCTTCGTTAACATGAAGGTTCCTTGTGCAGGGCGTGAATGACGTGAACACGGATCGATCGGGCAGCACTCAAAGCCCACTCAAGTTACGCTCGCGCGCACAATTTGTTTCGTCTGGTCTAGCCGTTCATCCAAGCATAAAAAAATAAAAGCGATAGCCCACGTGCTATCCCTCGATCAAGAGGTAATAGTGACTGCACCGGAAAATGATGTAGTTCATGCTTATCGCTGCTTCCATTCCCACTCAGAAAACCGTTCAACCATCGTTGCGCGAATTCAGTGTGGCCGCGATATAAATTGAGAAATGAAACGACTCAAGCTTGCGATATGCAACGAACTAGAGCAAAGTGCCTGTTGATGGCTAGAACTTATGATGAGAAGGCACATCAGCTATGTAAAAACTCTTTCGAGTGGGAATTTATTAGGCAGGATGAAAGCAGGCGTCTTATCTTGGATTACAGCATCACTAATGCAGTTTACTAATGAAAACCTGAGCAAATGCCTTTTTTATGCCAACTCCACTTAACATAGACCGTGTATATTTTTACTTTGGCTTTCATTCGTTGAGGACTGAGTGGCTCTTGCAAGATCTAAAAAAAAGAGGTGACTTTCTTGTTTATTAAATTGCATATGACAATGTGCCAATGTAAGCGTATTTGACAATGCATGCTACAGCCTGTCCACAAATACACTTATACCCACCACACAATAATCTCATAGACATTTTATTATTTTTTTGCAAAGACACAATACGAAAAAAATTGTGCATGAAGCAGCTCGATAATTTTAATAAGGATTAACAATCCCAGAAGCTTACGCTCTCATACACTCCCACAATGGAAAAATGTTGAATAAAAACATGCAAGCGTGTAATATACACTGCACGCGCATAGCAAAAATAAATATCAGCAGCCAGGATGCAACAAATTTGAAAATCAGGCACACGTCTGCACAGAAAACTGTAGTATTATACAGGGTGCACAAAGATTTAAAAATATGCAAATGTCACGTAGTTGGACAGAACCATAGTAATTTTGTTGCCGTCCCTTCGAGATACTCAGATTATTTTTTGCATTCCTGCTAATTACATTATTAGTCTTAATTATTTATTCAACTTCTCAAATATTATAATTAAATTAAAAGTGTCAATGACAAAATTGTACAGCAACATGAAAGACTCCCGGTACAGCTTTCTATTCCTCAATACGCGCTAAGTAGAAGTGTTTTTCCGAGCATGAAAGAAGTCCACGAATACAGGCAAAGTGCCTCGAGCGGCCAGTCGCGCGGCAATTTTTCGTGTATTCGCGGGTTTCTTTCACGCTCGGAAAACACTTTTATGTATCAGGTATTGAGCAACAGAAAGCTGTATTGGGAGTTTTCCATGTTATCGTACAATTATCTCGTTCACCCTTTTTGTCTTTTTATCACTTTTTATCTTTTATTTTAGATAAGTGGATTAATCAATTATGAAAATAATTATGTAGTTAGGCGGAATGCAAAAAATTATATGAGTATCTCCAAGCGATGGCAGATAACATTTCCTTGGTTCTGTCCAGCTACGTGAGATTTGCATATTTGAAATCTTGGTGTATGATAGTTAAGACACCCAGTATATATCTTGTACTTGCAGCAAAATTTGTCCAAACTACCGTGGCACACAGGAGGTTCTCTCTTCCGAAGCGGTCTTCGAGGTTTATTTGACCGTCTGAGGTTCTTTGGACAGTTCTGAAATAAGGTGGGAACTGCATTTGCAGACAGGACACGGCTTTTAGGCGCATCAAGTAGCACCCTTTTATCGAGCTCCGCGTAATATGCGGTCGTTATCGTATCACAAACTGGACTAAGTATAGAGAGCAACAAGAAGTAGGAAATGGGCCCAAACCAGGAACCATAGCTGGCTGGACTCGCTACATTAAGGGCCTCTATGATGAAAACACTAAAATATATCAGACTACGGCAGACACCCCCGCCATCGACAATCACTTGACACACCTTTGGGAAGCTCGTCGGGGACTCACCAAACGGTGGCGCCGACAGAAACTAAACAGAAAACTGAGACTCCGCATAGCGGAAATCACAGAGAAGGCGAACGCATACGCGAAAGAACTCTACCATAACAATTGGCGCACATTCTGTGACTCCCTAAGAGGAACATTAAGCACGAAAAAGACATGGAACATCCTACGGAGTCTTTTGGACCCCTCAACCACACGAACCGAAACAAATGCTACACTCCAGCGGTTAGCAGGGGAATTTCAAGGGGACCATGATCAGTTAATACAAGAGCTGAAACAACGGTACACAGGAGAACGCAAGCGGGACGGAAATTCATTAACTAGTCAAGAATACACAGGAACACCTAACCACGAGCTGGACGCACCCATCACCTTTGCAGAGGTGTATGCAGCGGCGCAAAGCTTCAAAAGAATACAGCACCCGGATTGGATGGTATTACAAACGCCATGATACGGAACCTTAGCACTGACACATTACAAGCCATCACGGACCACTTCAATCAAGAAATATGGACACCGGGTGGAAAACTACCCACTGAGTGGACAATGGCCCAGATCGTACTAATACCGAAACCAGGAAAGCGGAGAAGCCTTGACCAGCTGCGACCAATATCACTAACATCCTGTATGGGCAAAATGTTTGAAAAAGTCATACTCACTCGCCTCGAACAATACACAGAAGAACGGGGGCTCCTACCAACATCTATGTACGGATTCAGGCGAGGGATGTCTGCCCAGGACATATTCTTATTGCTCAAAGAGGAGGTGCTCAACCCACCTCCAGGTAGCCTCAACAACTTACTCCTTGCCCTCGACATCGAAAAAGCCTTCGACAACATCGCGCACTCTGCCATACTAGACGGCCTCACAGCCATTGGATGCGGTGAACGCATATTCCATTATGCATCAATATTCCTTGGCAATCGCAAGGCACAGATTGGCATGGGCGGAACCAACTCACCACCATACGAACTTCCACTGAAAGGCACGCCCCAGGGTTCCATCCTGTCACCATTCCTGTTTAACATCGGGCTCCGGAAGCTAGTCCTACAACTCGAGGATATACCGAACCTGGGCTGTGCCTTTTACGCGGACGACATTACACTATGGGCAACAAAGGGCTCCTATGGAGAACGGCAAGATGTCCTGCAAAACGCTATAGACAAGATTCAAAGCTACCTTCAGGCGGCAGGTATGACCTGCGCCCCCAAAAAATCGGAATACCTGCAGATAAGACCACCGCGCACCCAGTCCAACCGTGCACCCCCACTTCACCTGACGATTGCCGGACAATGCATCAACAGAACCCCGGTAGCACGAATCCTGGGCATGCACATACAAGAAAGTAACAGCGTAAAGACGGCAATAGACAA